>NC_091124.1:39607500-39755000 GCF_040183065.1 Periplaneta americana | reverse complement strand
GAATGATATGAAGGTGATAATGCCGGTGAAATGAGTCCGGGGTCCAGCACCGTAAGTTATCCAGCATTTGCTCATATTGGGTTGAGGGAAAACCCAGGAAAAAACCTCAACCAGGTAACTTGTTCCGGCCGGGAATTGAACCCGGGCCACCTGGTTTCGCGGCCAGACGCGCTAAGCGTTACTCCACAGGTGTGGACTTTTTCGAAATTACTTCCCACCCTAATACACCGTATTAATACTGATTAATCAAGATCTAAATATATTAGACTTCACACAGTAACTAGTATAAAAGAACGAAGCATCACAAATTTATAAATAGTTTTCGTCAGTCTATTGCATAACCAATTAATATGTTTGTCATATCTTAAGTGCTGATCTATGTACCGTATATATATTTTTAGTTGGTTATTTAACGACGCTGTATCAACTACTAGGTTATTTAGCGTCGATGAGATTGGTGAGACGGTATTTGGCGAGATGAGGCCGAGGAGTCGCCTTAGATTACCTGGCATTCACCTTATGGTTGGAGAAAACCTCGGAAAAAACCCAACCAGATAATCAGCCCAAGCGGGGATCGAACCTGCGCCCGAGTGCAACTTCAGACCGGCAGGCAAGCGCCTTAACCGACTGAGCTACGCCGGTGGCAATCTATGTATATTCCAAAATAATTTACATAAGTATATTAATTTAAGGTAGAGCAAATACAGTTTGTAAAATTTTTACAATGTTATTATAATGGATTTTTATATTTATTTCCCTTGGTTTCTGTAGTCCAGTCAATGTTAAAGCGAAAGGTAGTACATATATTTTTCAGATACGGTATTTAATGATAATGAATTTCCATCCAGTAAATTTTGTACTAAAATTCGCTTTGTCATATAACTGTTCCCAAGATACACCATAAAAGCTAACAACTGTGACGTCAGAATAATTATGAAAAAAATAGTATTATTATTTATTATTAGTATTTACATCAAATGAGATATTATTTACACGAACCTATTTAATATAAGCCTATTTACAGACAATACTACATAATTAAACGAATTTATTTAATTTCATATTAGACATTTCCATACTATGCACACCAATTCCAATGCAGCTGCATTTTTTAATTCAGTGATACTATTGTCCGAGGACATCTTTGAGATAATTTTGTAGGAAAAATGACATATCCCTAAATAATAATAACAACACAGTCTAGTATATACAGTCACGAAGCTTGAGTTGTGAGGGTGCTAGGAACAATAGACTGTGCAGGTACTATTTCGCATTGTCTGTAATGAGGCGATAGTAGCGATCCTAGTGGTTAGCAACTATCTATGGATGCATATTTACTACATATTGAGCTTCGTGACTGTATATACTAGACTGTGATAACAATATAGCTATTTATGCAACAAGTTGCGAAATGATAGCGTTTTAAGCACGAGAAATGAAGACTATCCTCCTTGCCAAAGGGGAGGCAGACAACATGGCGAGTGCTTAAAACGCTAGTTTCGCACGTGTTTCATACAAGATTTTTTATACAGTCGCTCGAGAATCCCTAATGTATTTATATTTTAAAGAGAATAAAATTGTTGATTCGTTCTCTCGCAATGGCAAACTTCTGATTGTTAAAGACGAAAGAGTATTACATTCGTATGGAAAGAGACAGATTTCACGGCCTTTGGATATGTAGTAGGCTATGGTGATTGTTTTGCTGGTTGTTAGGGAGTTCATTAAGTGGAGTTCTTCTTGCCATGTAATTTTAGATTATACAATTATTATAACGAAAGTGATAAATAGAAAAATGAGTAACTCGGAAGTTAATTCTCCAAATGTTATAATTTCCAATTTAAATAATCGTATTGTGAATATTAATAATAAATAAATATTTGAAATTTATGTTTTCAATATTAATAATACTGAACAAGAAATATTTACTTTTTGTCACGCTTCGAAATAAACATAGGTGAATATTACTAATGTGTGCCCTAAATCTGAATTTAAAATCCAAATTGCCCCATCACGTATCATTTTCCCGGGAAAATGAATTGATTTTTTAAAGACAAAACTTATTTGTTTTTCGATGAAAGAGTAATGGAACGGAGAAAAATTCTCTCCGGCGCCGGGATTTGAACCCGGGTTTTCAGCTCTACGTGCTGATGATTTATCCACTAAGCCACACCGGATACCACCCCGGCGTCGGACAGAATCGTCTCAGATTAAGCTCCAACTCTTGGGTTCCCTCTAGTGGCCGCCCTGTGCACTACGTCATAGATGTCTATGAACTTAGGACCGAAGTCCACACATGTGCTGAGGTGCACTCGTTATGAGTGACTAGTTGGCCGGGATCCGACGGAATAAGCGCCGTCTTAAATCACGAAGTGATTTACGCATATCATATAATTATTTTAATGTACCGAAGTACATATGATATTTCCATTTCATCGTATGATGACGCAGAATATCTGCATGGAAATATCATATGTATTCGGTACATTAAAATAATTACTTGTTCTTAATTTTTCACTGCTACTGATAAAATTACAACACACCAGGGATTCAGAATTCCTCATAATACTTGAAAAATATGTGCTGGATACAAAAATAATGTTACATATAGTTTAAAACACAACAACAATAGAAATATTTCATGCGGATCATGAGAAAAATCTCGGAATTTGAACTCACATTTAAAATAATTTTCTAGATGACTTCTGTTTATAAATAGACCCGGGACTGTAATTGACTGAGAATCAACAATAGTCTTCAAGCATACTGGATGATGATCTTCCTTCATATCGCCTTTCCATTTCAGATATTTCTTGATGAAATCTTTCCCCATGCTCGTCGTTTACCGCTCCAAAGTTAGGAGGAAAGAAATCCAAATGAAAATGTAAAAAGTATATTTTGAGAGACATATTACACTCCATTTTATCATATGCACTTAACATGATTTCTACAACAAGTCCTATTCAGTTCTCTGCCCTAGAATTTCCAAGGAAATTTGAGCAAACGTCTTTGAAAGCGCGCCATGCAATTCTTTTGTAACGGAAGGTTTTTCCTCACACAAAGGGTCAGCCATAACTTTGTGAATTTGTGGACCAATGAAAATTCCCTCTTTTAATTTGCCTTCACCAAACTGGTAAACTTTTCCTTTAAATACTGAAAATCACACCCTTGTTTGTTCATTGCATAGATTTCACTTTGAACTGTTATGAAATTTACTTAACAGAAGGGACCAATATCTGTTTATTTATGAGAAGTACAAAAGATCATGCCAACAACCATAAAAATCCGTAAATAAAATGAATAAGTCATAAACTCGTAAAATGCATTAGCTTTTGTTTTGGTTTATACCCCCAACCCGAGCCAGATGTTTCCTGGGGGAGCGCTTATCGAAAAATGAAATCATAGTATATCTTAAAAACCTTACGTGATACGAAGAATAGAGATGCATTTTCGGATTCAGGGCACATCAAACCATAAGGGATACATTATTTTAAGTCGGGGCAAAATTCTTGTTGTTCAGTATTATTAGCGTGCTTGAATAGTACATTATGCAACGAGCCTATAATGGTAGTAATTAAGACGCGAGTATGTTTGTTTATGAAACGAGCGCAAGCGAGTTTCATAATTTTCATACTAGCATCTTAATTACCATTATAGGCAAGTTTCATACGACTTTTTATGCTCGAACATATTTCTAACTTGAAATTATTCATAAGTATTCATTAACATTTGAGGAGAAAAATTCGCTCCGGCGCCGCGGATCGAACCCGGGTCCTTGGTTTTACGTACCAAGCGCTCTGCCCACTGAGCTACGCCGAATCCAATCCACAACACCGGACCAAACCCTCCTCCTTCAATGTTTCCCTTTGTGGCCTGACTCCAAGTTAGGCATATATGTTGACGTATATGTCCAATGTCAACTGTCATTATATTAGGAGCGCACTCAATTGAGTGACTTGTTTGGCCGGGATTCCGCAGTTAAGTGCACAGTAATCTGTACAGACTTATGCATTGCTATCTATGATAATATTATAGAATTTTTTTCCTCAAATATTAATTGTCAATATTACAGATATTATTCTGTTGGACAAATTAATAAATCTATAATATTATAAGTATTCATGTTACGGTTATGTAAGTGAGGAGCGGAACTGACCTAAATTGTGAGATGTGCGCACACGCGAAAGTATTGAATTTTTCCGAGGCACGAATGTGATTGACCTTGATATAATCTAGAGAATAACATGAAGATTAGTCTTGATATAACCTGGAAATTTATTTAGAATTGAAAAACGAGATGACAAATTGAATTTATTTGAATATTATTTACAATTAACGCTAATTATTATAGTAACAGAACATAACCTTCTGCGACAGTATTGGATTTCCAGCCTTCGTAACTTTTCGCTAATTGTCTTTCGATTGCATATCCGAGAATAATCGATACTTGTGGTTTTATAATGGTACAATTGTGATTTCTCATTGGCTGAACAACTGAATTATAATGAATAGGTATACTTTAATGAGGTGCATTAAAGGGCTACTACCAGGTGTATAATTACTGCATTTCGGCATGGTCGAGCATAAAGTACTTTTAGACACATAAATTTACTTTTAAGCACGCTAATTCATGGATGCGAAAATCAATGACTTTTCGATATTAAAATTATAATCGAAATTCGTCATTATGAAACGACTGCCTAAAAATAATATTTATCAATGTGTATTTCTGTTAGCATTACTGGTAACATACTCTGAGTAAAAACATTAATAAAGCAATGAATAAGATAAAACTTGGACGGAGGTAAGTTTAAAAGTAACAGAGTATCGAAATATGTGACATTCCAACAGTAAGAATAACTTTTGAAACAAGCTCAGTATAGGAACGAAGGACGTCAGATAACGAATCTTAAATTCTTAGAACAACTTAATCAGAAGCGAAAAAATCTCTAGAGAGATGTCGCATTCGCTCTCTTCTACTGTTACAACATGCTCATCTGTTCTTGTTGAATCCTTCTCCATTACTAGTCCAGAAGCGTCGCTATGGTAACCCAGATTAAAACAGATCTATTTTAATATCAACTATATTAACACGGCAGTGATGTAAGACTACGCCTGTCGTCATAGGCCTCCCAACCAACATATGAGTGCGAAGTGAGTACTAAATGACGGGGTCTTTTTAGCAAGAACAGTAGGGAAGGTGGAGGCCATAATCATAAGAGCAGAGGTTTTCTTGGAGTTTTATTGCGTAGTCGCTTTGTACTCCAGCGAAAGAGCCAAGTGATTTGTTACACTCTATAAACGCGAGATATTGCAAGCAATAAACATGGCTGTGGATGAATGCAGTTCTGCCAACTGATTCTGCCCTGTATAACACGGACTAGAGAGCGATTTTTAATTTTTAAAAACAATATTTCAGGGGCCTAAGTTAGATTATATGAAAGAGTTAATTAGCCTTTATAAAGCACAAAATAAATCTTAACATTAACTGAAGAAACACAATTTAACACTACCGGTAATAAAAACCTTAAGGACTCTCAGAATATACAGTGACATAAGAAATAAGAAAAAATTTACGAAATGTATTCATTTTCGCACGAGTTTCAATTATAAATAGTAATACCACAAATGCTAACAGTTTTCCGATCATTTAATTCAGCTTTATGAATATTTCTTCCCATGATAATTAATTCGAGGTCGCAGAAAATTAAACGTGAGTTTAAAAATAAATTCAAATTACGGAAGAACTTTATTGGCAGGAGAGAAATTCGGCTAAATATTTCCCTCGCGAAAAATTAATCTTATTGCATGAGTGGATTGCATTATTTTTCTGTAAAAGCAGAGATTATAGATGCTTGTTACCTAAGCCTTTCGGAATAAAAAAATTCGTTGATAAATACACTGGTGCACAAAAAATTTGCGACACTTGAATTTTACTTTGTAAATGTATTTAACAGGACACCAATAACTTTTAAATAGTCATTAATAAGATTATAATGTTACTATAGAAAAAAAGAAAATGAACGTGACTTCCTAAAACCAACAATTACCAACAATAATGCCCATTGTTGTCACACTCTACATAAGCAAAATTTTGTTCAAATCTAGATTGTGATGTTATTGTTGGTAATTGTTGGTGGTATGAAGTCATAATCATTTTCGTTTTCAGTCTATGTTACGTTTATAATCATATAATTAAATTAATCACCATTTAAAACTTATTGGTGACATATTAAATACAAAGTAAAATTAAAGTGTCTCAATTTTTTTATCTGCCAGTCTATTTAACAAAACAGAGACCCTGCCCTTTTGCAATAAATAAGTGAACATTTGAGATTAATATATTGTAATACTTTATTATAAAATGAATCAATTAATACTACGTATATATATAGTATATACATACTGTGTATATATACAGGGTAGAAGTGAAAAAGGAAACTTCGTAACTAATTAAACATAATATTTAAATTAACCATATTAACAAACAACTGTCAGAAAGGTAGATTTGGAGCGCTGGAGACCAAGACGTGTTTGCAAGTGGCCACCGAGGTCCCCTGACTTGAATGTCCGTAACTTCTTATGGGGTCGGTATAAATGAAGGAATTTTATGACAAAGACATAAATAAGAAAGAGAAGAGGCCCCAAAATTGATCCATGCGATACACCACATAAGAAAGTGTCATTTTCCAAGATATCCACTGAGAGATACTGATACCGCTAAATCACCATGTTCTACATTCAGAAAAATATGTGGTACTGTATGTAGTTAATAAAAATGTTCAGTCAGTAGTTTGGAAGAAAACGCTGCACACATACACATGCATTTCGTCCATACGTACCACTCACAAACACAGTAGATACAGGAGACACGCAAAACAACATAGGCCTATTCGGTACAAGGTATGTCGAAAAACTGCATCGTCCCTTTTTTCATTTTCCTGCTTCATGTAATGAGAACGCAGAAAGACATTCCATGTGGCAACAGCTTGGGGCCTTGGATCGAAATAGGAATCTGCTCCACTCCTTCTTGCCCCTGGCTGTCAGTATGAAGATGGAGTTTCAAGTGGAAAGAAAACGAACACTTTCGACACATTCTTCTGTTTGAGTTTAATAGGGGAGCAAAGACAGCTCGAAACCTGTGTGCCGTGTGCCATCGAACAAAGGACCGCAAGAAAATGGTTCTGTCGTTTCAACACAACTTTTTTCATAGAAGATGATGTTATGCGTCTGGTGGAATAAAGAAGGCGTCGTGTACCACGAATTGCTTCCCAGGAATGCAACCATGATTACTGACAACTCAGACGGCTTGCGGCCGCAATTGACGGAAAACGACCGGAAAGACTACACCAAGTTCTGCTTCAACACGATAATGCACGCCCGCACTCCCCTAACATGACGAAAGCAGCTATCCAGGAGGTTGATTGGGAGGTGATTCCATAATCCCCATATTCTCCCGATCTTGCGTCATCTGATTTCCACCTTTTCCGTTCTCTATCCAACAGTCTTCAAGGAACGAAGATGCTTTATAAACTTGATTTGACGACTTCTTTAACTTCAAACCAGCAGATTTCTGCAGACGCGGAATCGAGAAGCTACCCCAACGTTGGCAGGGAGTCATATGAAATGTAGGGGAAAAAAAGCTATTACTGATGTATTTCTGTCTTCTGTTCATCTCGAATAAAAACTTTTGTCACAGGAAAAAAAAAAACTCTACGAATTTTTGTATCAAACCAATATATTTTGTTGTCACGGAAACCCCTTACAGTCTCTGCTCGATTGTTTATTATTTCACGGCTCCTCTATCGTCATGAAAATTCAGCCATTCGTAACAGATCGAACAGTAAAACATTGTTCTTAATCCCCTTTCTTTCCATCTGAAGACGAAAGTAGTTCCAACTCCCGAAACGTTGTGATTTTTACATTTCACCAAGGAAAAGTCCAACTCGTACTCTTGCTGAAAACACTGACACACTCGCCAGCGATGTAAGGTGTGACATATCACTCAGAATTCCACATCCTCCACCAATGACAGACATCCACGGGCGTGATTCTCTCTTGTAATGCAAAATGAGAAGAGGAAGATCGTTTAAGAAACTGAAGGATGATCATATCAACAGATTCTGCGCCTTCTGTAAATATTTTAAGATTCCTGTAGATTCACTGTGTTTTTTCTGTGCTCTTTCCCGTCATGCCAACCACGAGAAGGCGGTGGATTAACAAACAAATGAATTGCAATAACAGACATGTAAACTGTAGTACCGAATACCACCCTTGAGCTAAATTTACCGTCATTCATAAAATTATTTTAGCTTCTATTACATAGCAGAAAATTGGATAACAATATCATAATATTAAATATATTAGATAGGCCTATTATTTTATCAGATTACATAGGAAAGTGCCCCTCCCAAAAAAAGAGAACAGGCAAAAGGTAAAACCCTATTTGGGGTCCGAAAACATTAGAGACAAGTGCAGATTAAAACAGATTAGGCCAGATTACATTAGATTAGGTAATATTACATTGAACTAGATTATGTCGTACTACAGTGGATTATATTAGAGTATAATAAATTGTACAGGGACACAATTTTATTTTTACTTCAATTTTTATTGTACCTGAGTTTTTTAATGTACTTCACTCCCACCCCTTCTACTAACGAAGTTTAACAGTCTTCCACACAGATCCAAAACCGCATATACAGTCATAGTATCCACAGTACGTTCCAAAAATATGTTCGCGTTTTCCAGTGACGAAAGAGCTTTCAATATTGAATTATTTTCGCACAGGTACTGTCGTCCATTTGTCTACGCCGTATCTCGGTTTCCCCCACCAGCTTTTATTCGCCAGCTAGTGGCTGGGCTGTCTTATTAGCTCCTTTCTGAGAACATTAATTTCTGTTAGGAATTGGACGTATACGTAATATTATACAAATGTTTAAAATAACTTAAATAAAAGGGCTTCGTTAAGTAATTAACTGTCACGTGATTTCCCTCCTTTCTACGACCCTACGACATAACCACTTGGACGGACAGTGGATAGTATGTCTGAGTAATTTTATCTTTTCGGATCGGGCAGAAGTGAAGATTGAATTTACAGTACGTAAGGTACTCTTCTATAGAGTGGGTACAGAATTATTTCAACATGAGTTACTAGTACGAAGAACGAAACTGGTAATTGGGATTAGGTACAATAGTCTATAGTGCGATAATATGCACATTAGAACTGAACTCTGTATCGAAATGAACGGCCACCATATAAAAAAGTGTGTTTAAATATCCATATTATGATTATTTTTCAATTTAACTTCATTCTCTATATTGTACGCTAATGTGCTGTAGACAGTATAATATACACTGCATAATGAATACGTCCATATGGACAGCTCAGCTCGTGAGTAAAAACACTCATTGTTAATACTGTACTGTTTTTTGATTAAACAAAACCCTAATAAAAATTATTAAACTCAAAAGCGCGATATTTCCTAACGTAAATGGATGAACTAATTTTCTTCCTTCCTATACCTAGTAAAGTGATTTGTTTGTATATTACTCCAGTCGTGGAAGGCGATAGCAAACGGCGTTGATCCAGAGGTATAGGCAAGTTAATATTAAAAATGTTAATAAAAATAAAATGATGTCCCTGTATAAGTCTACACGTGATACTGGATTGTAATGAATTACATTAAACTGAACAGACTTGATTAGGTTATGTTGGACTGTTTAGGATCAGATTGTAAAGAATTGGGCTGGTGTTGATTGGACTTGATTGAAGCAGAAAACATTGAGTTGAACTCAGTTTGAAGTGGATTGGGTTCATTACATCGAATCCGATTAGATTAAGCTTAGAATTAAATCATATTGGACTGATCTGGGATAGACTGGATTACATTAGATTGACTGAAATGGATATTGTACTAAATTAAATTACACGTGGATTGAATTACATTATATTGGATTGTAGTGGACTACAATGGACTGAAATGAAGTGAATTATGTTAATTTAGACGTGGATCGAATTACATTATATTTTATTGTAATGGCTTACATTAGATAAAAATTGATTATTTTCAATTGGATTAGATTATACGTGGGTTTTAGTGGATCATAATGGACTGAAATTAATTATATTGAATTTGTGTTAATGTAGACGTGGATCGAAATACATTATATTTAATTTAATGAATTACATTGGATGGAAATGGATTATTTTTATGGGATTTGATTAAACGTGGATTCAATTGATTGTAGTGGATTAAACTGCAATGAAATGGACATTGAATTGTTAATTTAGACTGGATCGACTTATATTATACTGGATTGTAAAAGATCACATTGCATTGAAATGGATTACAATGGATTGGATCAGACGTCGATGGAATTATATTATATTGGATTGTAGTGGATTACAATGGACTGAAATGAATGATACTTAATATTCCACACATTTGGAGTAACGGTTAGCGCGTCTGACCGCGAAACCTGGTGGCCCGGGTTCGAATCCCGGTAGGAGCAAGTTACCTGGTTGAAGTTCTTTCCGGGTTTTCCCTCAACCCAATATGATGAAATGCTGGGTAACTATCGGTGCTGGACCCTGGACTCATTTCACCGGTATTATCACCTTTATCTCATTCAGCAACTTAATATTTTATTTAATAGTAATATAATTGTATGTTATCTTCACTTTATTATTGATTACTATTATTATTATTATTATTATTATTATTATTATTATTATTATTCACGAAATTGCAAATTTATCCTTTGAAGGGATGAAACATTTCAAATATCTTGGAGCAACAGTAACAAATATAAATGACACTCGGGAGGAAATTAAACGCAGAATAAATATGCGAAATGCCTGTTATTATTTGGTTGAGAAGCTTTTGTCATCTAGTCTGCTGTCAAAAAATCTGAAAGTTAGAATTTATAAAACAGTTATATTACCGGTTGTTTTGTATGGTTATGAAACTTGGACTCTCACTTAAAGAGAGAGGAACAGAGATTAAGGGTGTTTGAGAATAAGGTGCTTAGGAAAATATTTGGGGCTAAGAGGGATGAAGTTACAGGAGAATGGAGGAAGTTACACAACACATAACTGCACGCATTGTATTCTTCACCTGACATAATTAGGAACATTAAATCCAGACGTTTGAGATGGGCAGGGCATGTAGCACGTATGGGCGAATCCAGAAATGCATATAGAGTGTTAATTGGGAGACCGGAGGGAAAAAGACCTTTGTGGAGGATAACATTAAAATGGATTTGAGGGAGATGGGATATGATGATAGAGACTGGATTAATCTTGCTCAGGATAGGAACCTATGGAGGGCCTATGTAAGGGCTGCAATGAACCTGCGGGTTCTCTAAAACCCACAAGTAAATAGTAACATAATTTTATATATATTTTTTTATTATTATTATTATTATTATTATTATTATTATTATTATTATTGTTATTATTATTCACGAAATATTCGACCTGGTTGCCAAATTGGTATAGCGCTGGCCTTGTATGCCCAAGGTTGCGGGTTCGATCCCGGGTCAGGTCGATGGCATTTAAGTGTGCTTAAATGCGACAGGCTCATGTCAGTAGATTTACTGGCATGTAAAAGAACTCCTGCGGGACAAAATTCCGGCACATCCGGCGACTCTGATGTAACCTCTGCAGTTGCGAGCGTCGTTAAATAAAACATAACATTTTTTTTTCATGAAATATTCTTATTGAAATACTACGCGAGCTCTCATCTCATTGGATAATAATTCACTCTCGCTCGAGAACTCTTTTGATATTACCTGTAAAAGTAAGACCAAAAAGAGTCTGATCAAATAAAAAAATGGAAGTATTTAATCATCTTAATGGCACTATAAAAAGGTGTTTGAAAAATGAAGCAAGAAAAGACACAATACGGTACACGTACCAAATAACGCCACCTTAACACTTCAGTCACTTTTGCTCTCGTAATAAGTTATGTACAAACACGAAAATTATGAAATAGAAACTGTAATCTTATCTTTACAAAATAGCACAATGAAAATGGATATATTATATACCGAACAAGAATTAGAACTCAAATAGGAAAACTTTGTAAACTGGCGTTATTAGGAACAGGTTGTCCAATTAACGCCACCTATTTTCTAGTAACCTATACACTTATACTTGTTAAAAAATTATTTTTCCCAAGCAACGCAAATAGAACTAAGCGACTAAATTTGAGTTTCTGTTAATAAAATATACAAAATCACTCAATACTAATGAAAGATTCTTGTTCTGAAACTGAAACACCAGATGGATTAGGAAAATATGTTTTCCAGTGACTCCTTACTTAAAAAAAAGAGACAATGTGACACAGTAGAAAGTTATTAAACACAAAAGCATTTACCTTAGTTTAATATGAATGTTTTCCAATAAGTAAAACAAAAAAAAATAAGTTATGTAAAATAAAATAAAAAAATAAGAGTTCGATAAGCAATTGAACCAATATCATCACTGCACATTCTGAACATTTGTAAGTTGAAAGCTTAGTGATTTTCCTGACGTTTTCACACTGATGCTGTACTGTCACCCTTAGTACTAACATAACCTAAAATAACCACATGGCGTTAAAGCGCTACTGAGTACTTGATAACATGACATGCCCGTTTCTCTAACATTTTCAAATTTTATAGATAGCAAATACTTTCTATACATAGAAGAATGTTTAAGTAACACGAAAATATATAGTTTAATATAGTTATGATTTGCTCAAAACACAAAATAAAATATTGCCTCTTACCTTGATATAAGAACAGTCATTCACTATCAACACACAACAGGGAAATGATGGAATATTATCATGTCACTCGTAAATGTCAGCGGACAGCTAGTAACTCATTTCATCACTAGATTGCAAGCGAATGCAGGCTACAGTAGTGCACTACCGAAAACTTGTCGTTAACAAATTTTAATAGGGTGGCGTTAAAGGTATACATGGCGTTATTTGGCTCAGGGACCTTATTAAAGTTCCATAAAGTAATGTCAGTGCCAAAACTATTCTATGGGAGCGAAACTTGAATCATGACAGAAAAAAATAAAAGCAAACTTGAAGCAAATTAAATGAGATTTCTACGAGCAGTTGCTGGCTATAAGAAAATAGACCATAAAAGAAGTGAAGATATAAGAAAGGAATTAGATATATATATATATATATATATATATATATATATAATCTGAACGATAAAACTAAAGAGTATAAAACCAAGTGGATAAACCATGTACAAAGAATGAACATAGACAGACTACCATTTCATTTTAAGAATTATAAACCGGTAGGGAAAAGAAATATAGGAAGACCCAAAAAACGGTGGCATGAACAAGATATGTAGATTGCTAAGAAGAAGAAGTAAAACCCAACTTTCAATAACATATTTTGGTTAGCAAACAGAAATACGATGTATCTTTAACTACTGTGGATAAACTGGGAGTTTTGAATTAGTTTCAATCCAGATTTAACAAATTATGATTCTTTATATCTCGTCTTTTTGAGCAGCATTTTTTATACTCTCTGTATTTTAAACAATCATTCTTACTTACTTACAAATGGCTTCTAAGGAACCCGAAGGTTCATTGCCGCCCTCACATAAGACCGCCAGCGGTCCCTATCCTATGCAAGATTAATCCAGTCTCTATCATCATATCCCACCCCCCTCAAATCCATTTTAATATTATCCTCCCATCTACGTCTCGGCCTCCCTAAAGGTCTTTTTCCCTCCGGTCTCCCAACTAACACTCTATATTCATTTCTGGATTCGCCCATACATGCTACATGCCATGCCCATCTCAAACGTCTGGATTTAATGTTCCTAATTATGTCACGTGAAGAATACAATGCGTGCAGTTCTGTGTTGTGTAACTTTCTCCATTCTCCTGTAACTTCATCCCTCTTAGCCCCAAATTTTTTCCTAAGCACCTTATTCTCAAATACCATTAACCTATGTGCCTCTCTCAGAGTGAGAGTCCAAGTTTCACAACCTTACAGAAGAACCGGTAGTATAACTGTTTTATAAATTCTAAATTTCAGATTTTAGGACAGCAGACTGGATGATAAGAGCTTCTCATCCGAATAATAACACGCATTTCCCATATTTATTCTGCGTTTAATTTCCTCCCGAGTGTCATTTATATTTGTTACTGTTGCTCCAAGATATTTGAATTTTTCCACCTCTTCGAAGGATAAATCTCCAATTTTTATATTTCCATTTCGTACAATATTCTCGTCAGGAGACATAACATATACTTTGTCTTTTCGGGATTTACTTCCAAACCGATCGCTTTACTTGCTTCAAGTAAAATTTCTGTGTTTTCCCTAATCGTTTGTGTATTTTCTCCTAACATATTCACGTCATCCGCATAGACAAGAAGCTGATGTAACCCGTTCAATTCCAAACCCTGCCTGTTATCCTGAACTTTCCTAATGGCATATTCTAGAGCGAAGTTAAAAAGTAAAGGTGATAGTGCATCTCCCTGCTTTAGCCCGCAGTGAATTGGAAAAGCATCAGATAGAAACTGACCTATACGGACTCTGCTGTATGTTTCACTGAGACACATTTTAATTAATCGAACTAGTTTCTTGGGAATACCAAATTCAATAAGAATATAATATAATACTTCCCTCTTAACCGAGTCATATGCCTTTTTGAAATCTATGAATAACTGATGTACTGTACCCTTATACTCCCATTTTTTCTTCGTTGTCTGTCGAATACAAAAAATCTGATCAATAGTCGATCTATTACGCCGAAAACCGCACTGATGATCCCCAATAATTTCATCTACGTACGGAGTTAATCTTCTCAAAAGAATATTGGACAAAATTTTGTACGACGTCAACAAAAGTGATATTCCTCGAAAGTTACCACAGTTGGTTTTGTCCCCCTTTTTAAAAATAGGTACAATTATGGACTCCTTCCATTGTTCTGGTACAATTTCCTTTTCCCAAATAGCAAGTACAAGTTTATAAATTTCGCTATATAATGCACTTCCACCCTCTTGTATTAATTCTGCTGGAATTTGATCGATACCTGGAGACTTGTACTTTTTCAGATTTTCTATCGCAATTTCGACTTCTGAAAGCGTGGGTTCGGGTATAAATGGCTCAGCAGTTTGTATTTCAATTTCGTCCCGATCATTTCTATTTGGCCTATGTACATTTAGTAGTTACGCAAAATAGTTTTTCCATCTGTTTAGGACTGATGGAGAGTTCAAGGAATAAAAACTAAAATCAAACCAATTCACTGGCAAAACGATACAATCCGATTTTCTAACGAAACAAGTAAAACAAAGGAGAAAGTATTGCATTCTCTTTCCCGATCTCGATATTTTCTGTTAATACTCATACCATCCAAGCTATGAAGACAGGGATCAGATAATGGCTATGGAGCTAACAAGGAGAGAATCTGCATCGCCGACGTGTTAGTATAAAATAAATTATTTTCGCTGGGATTAATAGCAGCGATGAAGGTCGCTTTAACCTATTTCTGATGCCTATAACTCAAACAGCGTGAACTAACCACCCGATCTCTGACACCTCCATACAGAGCAGGGAATTCTTTCTTGGACGCCTCTGCTACAGCCATGGGCTGGCTCGCGGCCTGATCATTCCACGGACCTGAGTTCAGTCTCAATCGTTGAGTGCAGTCATAACTACGTTAGAAATAATGCAGGGTGCCGATATTTTTACCAGTGTTCTCCGGTTTTCCTTATTTACAAATTTGATTTCAATACCATACAGACCACTAGCGTAGCCAGGCACAGCGATCTGGACTCGATACAAATCATGCTTAGACGGATTACTTGTTTAGGGTTTTCATAAAATCTTCCCCAACTGTAAGGCGAATGTAAGACAATCCCTTGGCAAATTATTGAAGTCGTCCCATCCTATACCACATCGCTAGAGGCGCAAAGATATCGGAATGATTAGAATAAGAAGAGTGCTTTCTGCTCCATTTTTCAGATATCTTTACATTTCATCATAATTACAACCCTTTGAAGTCTGTTTCATTACTAACTTACAAATTCCTTTTAAAGAATCCGGAGGTCCATTGCCGCCCTCACATCAGCCCTCCATCGGTCCCTATCCTGTGCAAGATTAATCCAGTTCCTACCATCATATCCCACCTCCCTTAAATCTGTTTTAATATTATTCTCCCATCTATGTCTCGGCCTCCCCAAAGGTCTTTTCCCTTCAGGTGTTCCAACTAACACTCTATATACATTTCTGGATTCGCCCGTACGTGCTACATGCCCTGCCCATCTCAAATGTCTGAATTTAATGTTGCTAATTATGTCAGGTAAAGAATACAATGCGTGCAGTTCCGTATTGTGTAACTTTCTCCATTCTCCTGCAACTTTATTCCTCTTACCCTAAATACTTTTCTAAGAACCTTATTCTCAAACACCCTTAATCTCTGTTCCTCTCTCAAAGTCAGAGTCCAAGTTTCACAACCATACAATATAATTGTTTTATAAATTTTAACTTTCAGATTTTTTAACACCAGACTGGATGATAAAAGCTTCTCAACCGAATAATAACAGGCATTTCCCATATTTATTCCGTGTTTAATTTCCTCCCGAGTATCATATATATTTCTTACTGTTGCTCCAAGATATCTGAATTTTTATTTTTCGATTTCGTACAATATTCTGGTCACGAGACATAATCATATACTTTGTCTTTTCGGGATTTACTTCCAAACCTATCGCTTTATTTGTTTCAGGAAAAATTTTCGTGTTTTCCCCAATCGTTTGTGGATTTTCTCCTAACATATTCACGTCGTCCAATAATAATAATAATAATAATAATAATAATAATAATAATAATAATATTATTATTATTATTATTATTATTATTATTATTATACAAAATATCTAAATTTATAAAAATCACTGGAGTAAGCAACACAGTCTTAAAACCCTCCCAAGTTCAAAAACATACAAGGCTAAAAGTCTGTAAAACACTAGCTGGACAGTTCTGACTTATGGCATTGAGGCACGGACAATCAGAAAAGCTGATGAGAAAAGGCTAACAGCAGCTGAATTGAGGTCTAAGACGGACAGCGGGATGCTCGTTGCTAGAACAGCGTAAAAATGAAGACATACTGAAAGAACTAAAAACAGATCCTATAGTTAATTTTGATCAACAATATAGACTTCAGTGGAAGAAACATGTCGAAAGAATGGATCACACTAGATGGCCAAGATAAATTCTTGCCTACGTAGCAAGAGGAAGGAGAAATTTAGGAAGACCACGAAAACGTTGGCAGATCCACTAGGGCAGGCCTGCAGAACTGTAGCTCTTGAGAGCGACTGCTTTCCTCCCCTTTCTTACCCCTCCCACCTTTTCTATAAAAAAATACCTGTGCGGTCACGGCGTTCTAGTTACGCTCGGCTGCATCAACATTCATTCTCGGGGCGGAAGTCGATCATGCCCAATAGAAGTGGAGTGAGGCTGACGTCATAGTTCCCCTACTTGTGAGTTCTGCAGGCCTGCACTAGGGTCTAACACGTGAATGACATGATGATGATGATGATAATAATAATAATAATAATAATAATAATAATAATAATAATAATAATTTCGCCATCATTTATGTCACAGCCCACATCTGTGGAGTAACGGTTCCGAGTCTGGCCGCGAAACCAGGTGGTCCGGGTTCGATTCCCGGTCGGGGCAAGTTACCTGGTTGAGGTTTTTCCGGGGTTTTCCCTCAACCCAAATGAGCAAATGGTGGGTAACTTTCGGTGTTGGACCCAGGACTCATTTCACCGGCATTATCATCTTCATCTCATTCAGAAGCTAAATAACCTAAGATGTTGATAAAGCGTCGTAAAATAACCTACTAAAATAAAATAAAACTTATGTCACAATCATGCTAACATTAGATGTTTATAGCTATAAGGAGAGGGCGTGATAATAGTAATAATGATGATGATGATAATAATAATAATAATAATAATAATAATAATAATAATACTAATAATAATAATAATAATTTCGCCATAATTTGTCAGAATCATGCTAACAGATGTTTATATCTATAAGTAAGAGGGAATGATAACACTAATGATGATGATGATGATGATAATAATAATAATAATAATAATAATAATAATAATAATAATAATAATAATAATAATAATTTCGCCATAATTTGTCAGAATCATGCTAATATTAGATGTTTATAGCTATAAGAGGGAATGATAACACTAATGATGATGATGATGATAATGATAATGATAATGATAATAACAATAATAATAATAATAATTTCGCTATAATTTGTCAGAATCATGCTAACATTAGAGGTTTATAGCTATAAGTAAGAGGGAATGATAACACTAATGATGATGATGATAATACTAATAATAATAATAATAATAATAGTCTAATAATAATAATAATAATAATAATAATAATAATAATAATAATAGTGTATTTTGTTCGTTCTATTCTCTTATGATTTCTATTAAGTCAGTCTATAGTCTACTGCCTCTAGCTTCAGCATGACAGAACGTTATTGCTTTTATATTGACGTCGAACAAAACAACAACGGACACGTGGCCAGCTGATGTAAGAAGTAAATACATGTCATCTCCCATCAATATCAAACCTAGGTCCACCACAAATAGTAACACAACGTACTAAGTTGCAATGTATAACAACTTACGTAACAATCTGTTACTTTTCGAAAGCTGCTTTGTGATACTATTTGCACACGATTTCAAATAAAATCACAGAAACATGCTCTAACGATCTCGTATTCTATGTCCGCTGCTGTCAACTGCCAGCGGAAGAACGTAGCCTACCAGCTAAAGTGGTTAAGAGTGATGTTGACTTACTTACTGATGAACACGTGTTAAGTAAGGCACAGCAGTTCGTACAACTTTATTAGCACTGATCTGTATGAAGGAACACACACGCACACACACACAAATCCGTGAGTCACTGCGCTAGACCGCACAATCATCATCTAGTGTCGTGTCTTCCCATCCTGGCACGGGCTGTTCCCATCTCTAAGCACCCCACAAACTAGCGAGCTCTCAACAGCAATCCCGATGCCGCGACGACTCGAGACGCTACTCTGTGTCCAGGATCCTATGCCAGGATTACCACCAGTTGTAGCTAGTTGATTCTCACCAAAATTAACCAAATTTAGGTCCTAGATATATCCTATGAGATATTTATAAGGTGAAAAACGCGGGGCTTTCATTTCAAAACTTCCCAGTCTTACTTCCTTACAAATGGCTTTTAAGGAACCCGAAGGTTCATTACCGCCCTCACATAAGCCCGCCATCGGTCCCTATCCTGTGCAAGATTAATCCAGTCTCTATCATCATATCCCACCTCCCTCAAATCCATTATAATATTATCCTCCCATCTACGTCTCGGCTTCCCTAAAGGTCTTTTTCCCTCCGGTCTCCCAACTAACACTCTATATGCATTTCTGGATTCGCCCATACGTGCTACATGCCCTGCCCATCTCAAACGTCTGGATTTAATGTTCCTAATTATGTCAGGTGAAGAATACAATGCGTGCAGTTCTGTGTTGTGTAACTTTCTCCATTCTCCTGTAACTTCATCCCGCTTAGCCCCAAATATTTTCCTAAGAACCTTATTCTCAAACACCCTTAACCTATGTTCCTCTCTCAGAGTGAGAGTCCAAGTTTCACAAGCATACAGAACAACCGGTAATATAACTGTTTTATAAATTCTAACTTTCAGATTTTTTGACAGCAGACTGGATGATAAAACCTTCTCAGCCGAATAATGACACGCATTTCCCATATTTATTCTGCGTTTAATTTCCTCCCGAGTGTCATTTATATTTGTTACTGTTGCTCCAAGATATTTGAATTTTTCCACCTCTTCGAAGGATAAATCTCCAATTTTTATATTTCCATTTCGTACAATATTCTGGTCACGAGACATAATCATATACTTAGTCTTTTCGGGATTTACTTCCAAACCGATCGCTTTACTTGCTTCAAGTAAAATTTCCGTGTTTTCCCTAATCGTTTGTGTATTTTCTCCTAACATATTCACGTCATCCGCATAGACAAGAAGCTGATGTAATCCGTTCAATTCCAAATCCTGTCTGTTATCCTGAACTTTCCTAATGGCATATAAGTTAAAAAGTAAAGGTGATAGTGCATCTCCCTGCTTTAGCCCGCAGTGAATTGGAAAAGCATCAGATAGAAACTGACAACTTCCCAGTCTAAATAACTATTTAAATTGAATTCAATTTTAATCAAGAAACACGTCAATTTAGATATTGAGGGGGAAGTCTGAAACAGGCTTAATTGCATTTTAGATTTCACCCCCCACTCTAACCACTCCTACTTTGAAATTTCAAATGGTACCCCTATATTTTTATACTTAAACTAGTGGCTTGTGTAGCAAATTCTGCAAACTAAGTAAATTAGACGTTCAAATAAACATTTTTCAGATTTATTTTCAATAAAGAATACCAGACATTTTGAAAGTTATTTTCTTCCATAATAATGAAACGTATTCCCTCTGAATGTTTCTTTTGTGCCAAATATTTTTTTGTGAACCTATACACTTCAAGTTTTGAGTTTCAACGCGAAAACGCAAGTAACAATGTCAGAACAATCAGTGGGTTTTTCATGTGGGTCTAAATAATAGCTAATTCAGGTCATTGTGAATTGTACGCGAAAGTTAAAAAAAATGTCAGGTTTGCTATGCTTTCGAACAATAAACATAGCATCTTTGTGCACCTGCTGCATGGAGAGCTTGAAATGTAGAGGGTAAAATCATTTATCCTGTTAAGAAATCTTGCTGAAATGATCGGGAGACTACAAAATTTTCTAGGTCTCTTATTTTATCAGTAAGTAATACCTTTTGGTTTTTCCTTAGGAACTGTAATTTTTGCGCTCTCTCGAGCCAATACTGAAGAGAATGACGCATATAAATATCTACACTACACCGCCATTAAGTATATGAAAAAAGACCCAACCCCACTTGATTAACAACTATAAAAATATTTGATTTTAATAACAATATTATTATCTTACGTAAGTTTTATAGTTATATGCTACATAGCCGCCATTCAGTAAATTATAGAAATGAAGATCTAATTTCATGATATATTCTCTACATCTACTAATATAACCCCAAAAGTTTCACTTTCATATCATCAATATAGCATTAATACGTGTAATTAATGAAAAATAGTCGCATCATGGCATTAATTATAATAATATTTAATTTGTAATAGTAATAATGTCATCAAACCATCTCAAATTTTGTTGATTTTAATATCCAATACACAGCCGTACTCATAAAATTACACACCGCAGAATCAGACCTGTAAATTACTTTTAGTAAGCCTTGAAGTTTTTAATAACCAATTGAATTTGAGCTCTAAATATGTCAGCAATCCTGCAGGTCATGGCCTTCGTGTAATAGCCTATTGTTTATTGTAGGCTGTTGTGTGTTTTCTTTTATTCTGAAATGATGCAATCAGTTCTCAAAATTGACGAAAGATGGATTTTGGAAAATATGAAAATTGTGTAGGAAAACTAACGCTTCACTGAAAGTTGCTATTTTTCTGAAAAACTTCGGGTTCTAAGCTTCAAAATGAGGGGTCATTTATTAAAATCCGTTCAGCCGTTTTCCCGTAATTTCCATTACCAGTTCAAATTATATATATAGATATGAAAGAGCATTCAATTGTTTATACATCTCATTCATTTGTTTTCGCATCTTTTGTTTTCTATCGTCACCTGGCAACCTGGATTGTTGTTATTGTTGATTAGAACTGAAGAGAATAAACCTACAAAAACTTATTGAGCATTTCATGTAATAGTTGTGTTTGTGTATTAAATTCTTTTAAAATAGTGGATATCTTTCAAGAGAGAACATAAATCGTCCTTACTGATTAAATTTAGGAAATTACACAAAATAAGCTGTGTTTTCATCCTACAATCAATTCTGTGTAATAGGCTTTGGCTTACATACAAATCATTGTTGAAGTTATATCAGTAACACTTTCATTAGCTATGAATGGAAAACAGAATAGAATGTGAACATTACAACTAAATATGATGTACTACGTAATAAAGAATAACTATGGACTTTCTGTAAGTTACTTTAACATGTCCCTCTTTAGATCTAGCAGTGTACGCGTATTAACATGTCATGTAAACTGATCTTTTTTTCTACATGCCTATATACAGTATGTATCATGGCTACTTATCCTACAATCCTTATCGCCTCCCTAAAACTTGTTTTTATCACCTCCCTAGCATTTGTTTGTTTTTATTACCTCCCTAACGTTTGTTTCTTTGTTTGTCAACATTGTACTTTCAATAATTGTATCTTTTAAAATGATTCACGTTTATTTCATTATCCTTAATTAAAACTTTTCTATCATTTACCTTTTTCAAACTATTTAGGTTATGTTATAGCTTGTGCTGTATGAGATTATGAATAGTCACGTATCAGAGATTGTTTGATAATAATTGAAGTGTAATGCAACTGTTTTAATAAAAATGAAACTGAATCAACACAGCCTTCTTGACTTGTATTCATTCATAGAGTTCAATGAAGATTATACAGTTGGGACAACTGCTAACAACAGAACAACTCATCACAACACACTAATGCCATCTAGCGGAATATTTGTAATGATGAGATGCTACAATAATACATTTTCAAAACAGTTTAGTATTTTAATATGTAATTTAATTAATATTTTATTGTATTAGAGTAATTTATTCTTATCTTTGTATATACTTTCTTCTAATCATGTAACAGTCCACTCGAGCTTTGATTTTCCCTAGATAAATCAAAATCTCTAGTGAGATTACTGTAGATGAATCTCAATTTCTTTATCACCAGAAGCAGAATACATGGGTTTTTTTTCTTCTAACAAAACACACCTCAGCCAATTTTAGGATTTAAAATAATACGGTATGACTCCAAATTCAGCTATTTACCCACAATAATAATAATAATAATAATAATAATAATAATAATAATAATAATAATAGTAATAATTAATAATAATAATAATAATTATTATTATTATTATTATTATTATTATTATTATTTATTTAATCTGGCAGAGCTAAGGCCAGTAGGCCTTCTCTTCCGCCCAGCCAGACTCTAATTCTAATTGAATACAATTTCAAGAGTACAATTACAAGAATAGGGTAAGAATTTGTTACAAACTTCGTAAATTTGTAACATACGATTTATATAATTCTAAACAAATAACAATTCAATTTGTAGTATCATGGCCTAGAACCAGTTATTTTCTACTTCACTTACAAATTTACAAGAATTTCTTTGTGAAAACAAAAATTTGTAATTTGTAACTTTTCTCACTTGTAATTTGTAATTTGCACTTTTGTAAAAATAGGACCTAGAAAACACTAACAGATGCTAGAAAGTTAACAATTCATTAAAAGTAATAACAAACATTTCTTGAGGCACTTTAAATGAAAAATGGAGAGAGACGAACCATGTTTAAAACCAAGAGCTACGAATTTCATCTTACACTTCTGTTTCCATGGTACCACGGGTGACGTCAGAGTAAATCCTTTGATGTCAAAACGTTACAATTTTTCTCTCCTTGTATGTCCAACATAGACATTTCACGTCAAAATTTGCATAAATAAGTTTACTGCTGTGGAACATAAACGACACAAAACACGTTAACTGTACCAAAATGTACGGGCAAGACATAACAGACTGCATGGTGTGGAATGTGTCAAGCTGTGAGCACAAGACATTTTGGTTGTTTTGGAATACTTCTCACTATTAAACCATTACATAAAATTAGTGCTACTGACTACTAAACTAAATTTAAAAGCAGAGCAAATCTAGTGAGAGCTCCCTACCCTATAAATTGGGCCGCGTTTCATAAATAAACTTGAGAAACTTGAAAGCTCAACTGCAGAGGAGGGGCCGCCGGTCCGAGAGATTCTCCCACGTGAACTGACTCACCATCATCGTGATGTAGGCGAAGAAGTCGTGGACGGTACAGCCTTGGGCGCCTTAGATGCCCTTTGCCACTCTGCGCAGAAAAGACTGTACTGCACACATCAGTGTTTACTAGGACACGTTTAGTGATGGTCAATGCACCCACGTTTCTACTCACGCCATGATGGTACTCTTCATTTAACAATCCCTTACAACTATGATACTATACAGGGTGTACGAAAAATGCCGTGATAAAAGGGATCAAGACAATTAAAATAAGAATAGGAACCAACCAGAGTGCTGCATTGGAGTTAAATCGCTCGCTTGAACTCGGTCGAGTGTCGCACCCTCGAGTGAAATAAGATCGGTCGTGATACGCTCGTAATAAATAGAAGCACAGTACAAGGTCATCTCACCGACATGTATTATCTTGTATGGAAGGCGACAGATAAGATACACAAATGTTTTGCTCACACGGTAAAAAATAAGGCTTTATTTTCTGCGTTTATGACAAACGTTTAATGGAACAGTCAATGAACGTACCAAAACAGTAACATGAAGTTATAAATAAAATAGTATGAAAAACTTCGATATACAGTTATTATTGCTAATTAATAATTATTCAATGTTTGATTTACCACATATATAATATGTTAGGTCCATACATAGTGTTCTGCCTATATACTGCGACAATGTAGAAACGTTTTACAAAATATTATTGATATAGCAGTAGCCTAGATTAATAACAATATTAGTACAGAGATAACGTCACAGAAAATACAATACAACGAATAATCATGCTACACAACTGTTACACACGCAAAGATTCATTCACTAATTATTAGAGATTATTATTATTATTATTATTATTATTATTATTATTATTATTATTATTACTACTAGAAAACTTGATACAGTTCTTGCATTATCGTGATTGTGTTCTCCGTTTATAATAACTACATTTACATCCAATAACATATATCAGATGTGGCAAAAACAAAATCACTCCTGTGTGGAAAAAAAAAAAAAAAACATTTAGGCCTACCTACAATATTTATATTACATTTTAAAGCAAGTTTTGTAGTTGTACTATGGAGAGGTTAGTTAAACATTGCCAAGTTTTGAAATGATAAACATCAATGATGTTACTACACAGTTCATCACTGTAACAAGAATGAATGTCCAACGCTCGGCTTATACCGTTCGAGGGTTTATCGCTTGCGACAATTTTACCCATCATGTATGTGCGCTACCTATCGGATTATGCTGTGAACTACTTGGCGCTCGAGCGAAAACGTCCGATGCAGACCTCTGGAACCAACTCTCTATCTCGCAATTTTCATTCCAGGTCAAATGAGGTAATGAACGTAATGTATCTGAATGGTAGAAGCTATGCCCTGTTTCTGAGGGAAAATCTGCTCGTTCTCCTGAAAGACATTCCTCGCGCGACACGATGTAAGAAGTGGTTTCAGCATGATGCTGCATCTCTTCACTACTTTAATGAGTCCCGCCAGGAGTTGGACAGGCAATATCCAAGACGATGGATAGGTCGTGGAGAGCCTGTATCTTGGCCCCCGAGGTCGCCATACCTAAAAATACTGGACTACTTCCTCTGGGGTCACCTCAAGATGCTCGTGTATAGGTGATCTCGGAGGACGAGGAAGATGCCATCGCTCGCCTGCATGAGGCCGTTACTATCATTAGAGGTGCGCAGAGCAACCCATAGTATTGTGCGTCGAGACAGGAGGATGCTGGTAAAATTCATGTTCTGGGAATAATAAGTTAATTAAGTAGTAAAATATCGCTGGAATTTAAAAGTATTGGGAATAAAATTGAATAAGGAACCAAAAAAGTTTCCTTCCCAGGCAGGATTCGAACCACGAAAGTCTTAGTTACCAGTCTATCGTGCTCTGAGTGAACAAGGCTCTGAAATCAGCTACAAGAATCGGTCCGGTTTTTTTTTTGCCACTACTATACTATGATATAATAATCTAATCTTAAAAATACCTTTATGCTCGACCATGCCGAAATGTAGTAATTATACACCTGGTAGCAGTCCTTTAATGCATGTCATTAAAGTACACCTATTCATTAAAGTTCAGGTTTTGGATTATTCTCGGATATGCAATCGAAAGACAACTAGCAAAACGTCACGCAGGCTGGAAATCCAATACTGTCGCAGAAGGTTATGTTCTGTTACTATAATAATTAGCGTTAATTGTAAATAATATTCAAATAAATTCAATTTGTCATCTCGTTTTGCAATGTCGAATTCAATTTCAAGGTTATATCAAGTTTACTCTCTAGGTTATATCAAGGTCGTCGGCATTCGTTGCCCGGAAAAAAATCAATACTTTCGCGTCTGCGCACATCTCACAATTTACGAGATTGCACAAGGTCAGTTCGCTCCCCAGTCACATAAGAATAAAATGAATACTTATGAATAATTTCAAGTTAGAAATATGGTCGAGCATAAAAGGTCTTATGAAACTTGCCTATAATGGTAATTAAGTCGCTCGTATGAAAATTATGAAACTCGCTTGCGTTCGTTTCATAAACATCCTCGCGTCTTAATTACTATCATTATAGGCTCGTTGCATAGTGTATTATTAAAATATAAAAAAATAATTTCTGGCTCACAATGTAGTAGATAAGAAGCATTCTACTGTAGATTAATTCAATACCAAAAAATTCCATTATTTGGCAAAAAAAAAAAGGAAAGCTACGATTATTACAATAAAATCTATTGCCATCTGATTTCACTTTCTTTTTTCAAATTTTCCAAACACCGTAAGAACCATCTTCTCTTAAGTGAAGGCTAGATGTGATGCTGACCTCACATTATGACAATCCTACCATGTGTCCATTTTGTGTAAAACGATTTCAAGATATGTTCCGATAGAGGATGATAAATCTCAAAAACGAGGATGAGAATTATTATTATTATTATTATTATTATTATTATTATTATTATTATTATTATTATTATTATTACTAGCCGCACCGGTGCGCTCCGCTGCACCCGTTACAAAAATATAAAGTAATTACATAATTAAAATAGGACATTTGATCCAGGGAACATTCGTGTTTGATAGAAGGATAAATCGTTTAATATGTTACTTAATATAAATTGCATCCAAATAATTAAAATGCGATCATTTTGGTCCAGAGACACTCATTTGGTGCAATGACAATTCCTTTAACATGTTTCTTAATTTTTATTACATGCATCCATAGTTTAATGAAGATTGACATCATTTAGATTTAATGTGTATATTTTATTTTACTTGTTATAGGTTTCCATTGAATTATGGTAATAATTTAATTTTAACCCTTGTTTTCTTCGTATTCAGTAAATGGCGCTTGGCCCACTATGGTTCTGAACCCTTCAAATAACTTAAATTACATTAAATAATATTACATATTATATTATATTATATTATATTATATTATATTATATTATATTATATCAGAAGTTACTTTAATAACATTATAGCATTATGTCCATCTAGAGAAACTACACTTTCCAATGGTGAAATAATAATTAATTATACAAATCGGTTAATTTAGCTTCCGACATTACTTCATACAAACACAGAAACATTCTCTGTAGGCTATCTTTCATAGCTTTCGATTGTTGCTGTCCAAGGCCCCTTATAGTCGAAGTCATTTGTTTTTTAATTCATTACACGGCCTTAGATGGCAGTTATTTTAATTTTAAAACTCATTTATCTCATTAAATATCAGTCCTATCAAAATTTTTCAAGGAATAAAACTTATCGCAAATTATTTTTAAAGAAACTTTTGTTATGTAACATTTTTCACAAAAATCAATAATAAGCGCGATATTTCGATTTATTTAATTCAGACCCCCTTATAACCCCCTTTTAAAGAATGTATTTTGAATGCCATATAGCCTAAAATCTAAGTTACAACGAACTTAATTCATATTCCAATTTTCATCGAAATCCGTTCAGCTATTATCGCGTGAAAAGGTAACAAACATACAGACAGACATACAAACAAAAATTTCAAAAAAGCGATTTTCGGTTTCAGGGTGGTTAATTATATATGTTAGGACCAATTATTTTTGTAAAATCGAAAATTACCAGAAAAATTTCGGCTACAGATTTATTATTATTATTATTATTATTATTATTATTATTATTATTATTATTATTATTATTATTATTATTGCGTACAAACATGGGGCATAAATACAAAATTAGTGAATGTACACTACGTCAACCACAACTTTATGTCCCTGCTGGAGGAAGCCATGTGATGGCTATTACCGCTCTTTAAAATCCATCGTCCTATTGCGGGTTTGAACACGCTACTTTGGATCACATCCAATAGAGTATCCAGTAGGTGCAACTGATGACATTAATGCCAACGAATATTTTAGGGAACGAATCCCTCTCTACTCTTTTAGAAAGCTGTCAGTTCCCTTGATTGTGTGGCAAAAGCCCATTAAAAATGACAGACGTAACAGAGCTATACATAGCCTTAGGTGTAACAGTCGGCAGAGGCGCCTGGCTTCACTTCCAAAGCTGTGGTCGGGCGTGTGTCCGAATCTCTCTTGGGCTGATTAACTGGTTGGGTTTTTCCGAGGCTTTATCCAACCGTAAAGCGAATATCAGGTAATCTATAACCCCTCCGTTGGCTGTATGGTCAGACCTTCAACCTGTCACGCAGGGGGTCCGGGTTCGATTGCCAGTCAGGCCTGAAATTTTTCATTAAAAAATCCATAGTGATACTTGTGGCGGACAAGGTCGCAGTAGGGTTTTTGCCTCGAAGTTCTCCCTTTTCCACACATTTGACATCTACATCATTCCGTTACCATGTATCCATTTCGTCATCATTCAATAGCATTCCCCGAACGCCGGCTGGCGAAGCACGGAGGGGGCTGGCCTAGGGAGGAGAGGGTGTTGCCTGATCGAAACTTGTGTACGCAGCGAACCTTAAGGCTCATTCACAATGAAAATTAAACATAATGTAAGCGTTAACTTAAGAATATAAACGTTACGGTAAAGTCAAGAAGTCATACCATTATTCACGATGGGAACATAAACGTAACAGTAAACATACTTGGTAACCATGGAAACATAACAACGACACCATTTCCTCATATTCTGTCGTATAGTTCAGCGCTCCACGATTGTGTTCTGTTTGCAAATCACGTAAGCATAAGCATGAAAGTTTGGAGTTTGCAAACTTTCATGTTAACGTCTTACGATAATGTTTATGTCAATGCTTATGTGAATCATTGTGAATGATCCCATTTGGTAGCCTGGGCGCAAACTTCTGTGTTTATGTTACGGTTATGTTTAATTTTCATTGTGAATGGGCCTTTAGTGTTGTTAGCTGGTGTGGGGTTGGGAATGCGCTTAGTTTAAGGTTTAGCGCATTAGATCTAATAAGGTCGTAGTGCTGGGTCGTAGTGCCTCGTTCAAATTCATTTCAATTCAATTCAGGTGACCTATAGCGAATCATCGCTCTCATCTCGCCAAATACCATGTCGCTATCACCAAATCCATTAACGATAAATAACGCAGTAGTTCATACAGCATCGTTAAATAAACAACTTTTTAAAAAAAGCAAAGATATAGCCCTACAGAGAACATCCGCTACGAAGCTTCTTTTGGCTATATTACACAAAAAAATATCGGGAGTACGTCCAGTGACATCGGTAAGACTTTAGAACGAATGTATACAACAGGTTGAGTGGTTGTTAGATTGGCAGCACTGGCACGCGGACTGGCGCTAAGCCAGCCGGGGATCCTGGACACGGGATAGGAAAGCTGTAGCTATTAATGTGTAGTGCATAAAGATAGGTTTTTTGGAAGCCGCCCCGTCTCAGCGCCAGAGCGCACTAACCCGGCACAACACACGTGACTGCGAACAGCTGATGTGCAACAAGTTCAGGTTTAAATCAGGGTTGCCAACGCCTGCTCAAATGAACTAAACAAAAAAAAGGTACATACAGTCTGTCGAAAATAAGAAATATATTCACAATATCGCGACTCATGCGGTCTCTATGGTAACCGCTCAAACTAACAAAATAAACGAGAATGGTTGTCATGGTTCAGGCACATTGTTGCCACGATCGTAGTGGACATGAGGTAGGCAGCTGATCCCATGATGTGGGTTTAGCAATATTATTTCATTTTATTCCTACATCTGTCAGTCGGCCTGGGTAGCGTAGTCGGTATAGCGCTGGCCTTCTGTGCTCGAGATTGAGGATTCGATCCCGGCCCAGGTCGATGGCATTTAAGTGTGTTTAAATGCGATAGGCTCATGTCAGTAGATTTACTGGCATGTAAAAGAACTCCTGCAAAACAAAATTCCGGCACACAGGCGACGTTGATATAACGTCGGCAGTTGCGAGCGTCGTTAAATAAACCATAATTTTAAATTTTACTTCTGTCATAAATGGAGCGTGTGAAATGGACAGGCAGAATAAGAAACGAAACTGTGTTAGAGTGGGTGAAGAAAGAATGATACTGAAACTGATCAGGAAGAGGAAAAGGAATAATTGGTTGGGTCACTGGCTGAGAAGAAACTGCCTTCTGAAGTATGGATGCACTGGAAGGAATGGTGAACGGGAGAAGAGTTCGGGCAGACGACATTAAGATATATGGATCATATGCGGAGACTAAGAGGAAGGCAGAAAATAGGAAAGACTGGAGAATGCTGGGTTTGCAGTGAAATACCTGCCCTTGGGCAGAACACAATGAATGAATGAATGAATGAATGAATTCTGTCATAATTGTTATTGTAAGTGGAGTACAAATATAAAGTATTGAAATTAAAAAACAAAAGTTGATTTATATTATTTCAACATTTCTGATACAGAGGAAGGTCTGCGCTGGCCTATATGTGTACAGTAATGACAAAAAAAAAAACCCCGGCCCGAATCTTGTAGCTGATTTCAGAGTCACAGATTCAAATTTTGCTAGTCACAAACACATCCATCTTGTATAATTAATTGTAACAATGAAATTTATTGCATTTGTTCGATATTACCGTCTTTTGTTTCCTTGAGTACCTCAAACTTACAGACGAAAAAACTTTGAGAGTTTTATTTTCATCTGGCATCAATATTACATTTCTACCTCTATTCGGCAAAGATAACTGCGTATTTTTACATCAAATAGCAGTACATAGCTCTGGCTTCATCATCCATATTGAAATTACCACAGTTTGACATAATATATAGTCCAGGATTCTTTTGTATCAGCTACAAGGGCTGGTCCGGTTTTTATTGCCACTACTGTACAGCAATTTATCCTGAACTATTCGTCGGATGTCTTAGTTATCTGTATCTATGAGTCAATTTAGATACGAGATAAGTGAAAAATTAAAGGATATTTTTATGATATCAATAACGCAATACAGATTATCTGCAAATCCAAGAAGACTAACTTTGAAGTAGAATACGTCATTCTCCACAACGAGTATTTTTTTTTAATTATGGCTTATTTAACGCCGCTCGCAACTGCCGAGGTTATATCAGCGTCGCCGGTGTACCGGAATTTTGTCCCGCAGTTCTTTTACATGCCAGTAAATCTACTGACAAGAGCCTGTCGCATTTAAGCACACTTAAATGCCATCGACCTCGGCCGGGATTATCCGGAATTTCGGATTAGCGGTGTTCGGACTAGCGGGGTTCTACTGTACTTTAGGGGAGAGTCGGGTAGTATCGGACATCGGGTAATATCGGACAGTGAGTTTCTTTCATCTACCACATGATGATAGTACCTGATTGACATGGTTACGTTTCTGTGATGTCGCATAGAGAAATGTAACCATGTCATACAGGTACTACCATATGGTAGTAGATGAAAGAAACGCACTGTCCGATACTACCCGACTCTCCCCTATATGTCACACCTGTGTTTAAGCATTTTGCATTTTCGGGTATGACCCAATTATAATTTATTAATATAGTAATTTGGATAGGTTTATTGTATTTATTTATTTACCCATTTATTTATACACTTATTTATTTATTTATTTATTATTTATATATATATGTATGTATGGAATTATAGGATGGGGTAGCTCATTTAAATCCAATTTTAATCCACTTTATTTATTACAGAAGAAAATAATTAAAATATGTCTTCATAAACCTATTGATTTTCCATCTCAAAATTTGTTTCTAGACTTTAAACCCTTAATGTACTTAACGTAAGACAATTTATTATATTGTATTAATAAAATTAATACATAAAAATCGAAATAATTTTGAATTGTATTCTCATAGTTATGAAATAAAAGGTATGAATTCTTTAAGATTGTTTGAACTAAAATGCAACACTGTTACAGTATTTAATCATAGTAGTAATTTGGGCCCAAGAATATATAACAAATTTATATTTAAATATCCTAATCTTGTCAATTCTAATAGTTCTAGTATTAAATTTAAAAAGTTATGTATGGATTTTATAAAAATTGAAAAATTGTAAATTTAAATTTATATACTGTAATTGCAAATTGTATAGTATAATTATTAATTATAATTGTATTGTATAATTATTAATTTCAATTCAGGAATCCGCCCCTGAGCACGAGTTCTACTCTTTCAGGGGCGAGCTAAAGTTTCTCTGTATATTTTATATTTTATGTTACAATTAGCAAAATAATAAATAAATAAATAAATAAATAAATATTTCTTTCTTTCTTGTATTTTGTGTTAATATTACTCTATTGTGTATTGTTTTTATCTCTTATTATATAACTGTATTTATTTGTATCATAAAAAACTTAAACGAAAACTAACCTAAACATACAAACTAGCATGTTTAAAATTCAATTGCAATTATGACCAATGCATAGGGCGTTAGTCTCAAAGTTATTCTACATCGATGACGTTTATTTCATGCTTTAATTTATGATTTATGGAACACATTAATTGATAATAAAATAATCCTTATTTATTGGCAGATAGCAATATTTTTCGCACGTGAAAGTTGTTGACTGATATTTCATGTGACTGCAGCTGGTAAACAGACGCCAACGTTGCAGCCTTCGCAAGACCCCGCCCTCTGTCGACATCATCGGTACGTGGGCCCCAAAACCTGGCGCTCCAAGCATCCTAATATGGTACACACTCAATCACCACCATGAAGCCGTACTACAGGACGTGGGACTGCAACCAGTCTGAAGACGATGACAGAGGAAGTAGCACAGTTGGAACACAAACATAATCCTCATTCCATTTTATAGGGTGTTGGGAATCGAACCAGTGTCTTCTAGGTTTATAGGTACATATCATTCACAATAAACGATTACTGTTAGATATGCAGGATTTCTCAAAAGTAACGAATAATTGCAATTAAAAATTGAATGATGGGATTTTTAACAAAAAACTCACACCAGCCAAACTTTGTATTTTATTTGTCCACCCATAGTTCGGTACGTCTTTTGAATAAATATACACAGTAACACGAGTTAATCACTTACTCAGAATACATGTTACCATTTTTGTGATTTTCACTTTTTCTATTGCACTTATCAAGTCTTCAAGCGTCAAGTCGACCTGGTTGGCGAGTTGGTATAGCGCTGGCCTTCTATGCCCAAGGTTGCGAGTTCGATCCCGGGCCAGGTCGATGGCATTTAAGTGTGCTTAAATGCGACAGGCTCATGTCAGTAGATTTAATGGCACGTAAAATAACTCCTGCGGGATAAAATTCCGGCACATCCGACGACGCTGACATAACCTCTGCAGTTGCGAGCGTCGTTAAATAAAACATAAATTTAAAATTAACCAAGCGTCAATATCAATGGCGAAATGACTTACTTAGTTAAAAATGGCTTTTAGATAACCCGGAGGTTCACTGCCGCCCTCACATAAGCCCGTCATCGGTCTCTATCCTGAGCAAGATTAATCCAATTCCTAGCAACATATCCCACCTCCCTCAAATCCATTTTTATATTATCCACCCATCTACGTCTCGGCCTCCCAAAGGTTTTTCCCTCTGGCACCTATGTACTACATGCCCTGCCCATTTCAAAAGTCTGGATTTAATGTTTCTAATTATGTTAGATGAAGAATACAATGCGTGCTGTTCTACGTTGTGTAACTTTCTCCATTCTCCTGTAACTTCATCCCTCTTTTCCCAAAATATTTTCCTAACCATCTTATTCTCAAACACACTTAACCTCTGTTCCTCTATCAAAGTGAGAGTCCAAGTTTCACAACCATACAGAACAACCGGTAATATAACTGTTTTATAAATTCTAACTTTCAGTTGTTTTGAAAGCAGACTGGATGACAAAAGATAGTGAGGTTACTGTTGAAAAAAAATGCCAGAAATTGTGTGGAGTGGGACATGCAGGTCCGTGGCCCATTTCTTTTAGGGCTTATCCCGACATTTGTCTTAGCGCCTTAGGAAAACAACAGGCAGGATGAGTTATTTCAATTTAGAAGACTAACCAATTGGCTGAGAGATGGCTCTAATAAGCCATGGCCCCATCGACCATGAGGTCATATGTTTTTAATTGGTCATTTTACGATGCTTTATCAACTGCTATGGTTATCTAGCGTCTGTGCGAGATTAAGGTGATAAGACTAACAAAATTAGTCCAGGGTCCAGCGCCGAAAGTTACCCAGTATTTACTCTTAATGGGTTGAGGGAAAACTCCGGAAAAAAAAATCTCAACCAGCTAACCTGTCCAAACCAGGATTTGAACCCGGGCCCGCTCGTTTTACGGTCAGACATGCTAACTGCTACTCCACAGAATATGTTGACAAGTGTGAATGTTATTGTAATAGCGCGAGTGCTCAAAAATCTTCAAAATCCGAGTTAAGCTACATCTAATTTTGTAGCAGGACCGGAAATTGAAGCTGAAACTCCTGGTATAAATGTCAGTCACTCTATCTTTACAGCAATGAACCTCAAGGCGGCCGTTAATACACAAAAATGCAGCAAGAGAGGCCCGAACCAGGTGGATATTGAGCCCGGCTTTATTGCTCCGTAAATGTGTTTGTGGCTGCCAGCGTTTCATGGCGGCGCGAATGACACCAGTCGCCATAAATTAAGTTAAATTCGCTTTTATTGGAGGCTTGCAGCATAGGAGCCGCGTGGTAATAATTTGCATTACATGTCGAGTTACGAACCGCGGCTATCAAACTCAAGGCAGCACTATGAAGAGACTATCAACTGCTTTAGTCCCCCACGGGTGGGCCACAGGGTGTGCAAAGTAAGACGCAAGAATGGACGTGGAGCATTGAGACGTTCAAGTCCGAATCTTCTAACTTCATACCCCAAAGGCCGCCTGCACCAATCTCGGTTAGGAACGTTTAAGTAAAAGATAATGGCTAATTGCGCATTATGTTGTTTTTCTATGCTACCAAGCTCGATTAGGAACGTTTAAGTATTAGATATTAGTTAACCACGCATTATGTTGTTTTTCTGTAGCACCAAGCCCGCTTAAGAACGTTTAATCGATACTCCTAAATATCGACCTTTGCCATAAAAAGAGATATCTTCCATAACATTGTTTGGTTTGTGCTAACATCACGTCAATGAAACAGGCATTAAGAACACGTAAAACTACATACAAAGTCTATACTTAATCGATAGTGCTAAATATCGAACTTTCTCATAACAAGAGACTTCGTCGATATTTTTGTTTGGTTTGTGGAAACGTCAAGTCACTTGAAACAGGAATTCAGCCATCTAGACTTAAAAGGAAACTCTCTCAAGACATCCTTCTTAGTGATACTGACGACTCGTCATAAATTTAACACAGAAAATCATCATATTTTTATTCACATAAATGTTTAATTAATTAATTTAAATTAATTAGAGGAGCCTTTAGAGCCAACCTCAGCATGATATTCTGCATGTGATATTCCATAATTTAACAGTGGTCTGTATAGCAAGTTTGCTGGTCGACCAATATTAAACATAAAAAAAAAGAAAAAGAAACAGGAATTAAGAAAAAGTAAAAGTTCATATAAAATCCATAGTCAATCGATAGTGCATAATATCGATTTTGTCATAACATAAGATTTCCCACTAAGTCCTAACATCACGTGATTGAAGCAGATATTAAGAACACGTAAAAGTTCACATAAAATCTATAGTTAATCGATATTACTAAATATTAACGTAAAAATTCATATAAAGTCTATAGTTAATCGATAGTGCTAAATATCATCCTTTCCAGTAACAACAGAGTTGAACAATAAGTTATTTTGGTTTGTGGTAACATCACGTGATTGAAACAGGAATTAATAACATTATGAGTTCATATAAAACCTATAGCTAATCGATAGTGCTAAATATCAACATTTGTCTTAACACAAGATTTCCTCCGTAAGTTTGTACGGTTTGTTCTAAAATCACGTGATTTAAACAGGCAATAAGAAGACATAAATCTTCATATAAAATCTATAGTTAATCGATAGTACTAAATATTGACGTAAAAGTTCATATTAAATCTATAGTAATTCGATAGTGCTAAATATCGATCTTTGCAGTAACAAGAGACTTGGACCATAAGTTAGGTTGGTTTGTGGTAACATCACGTGGTGGAAAAAGAAATTAATAACATTCTGAGTTCATATAAAACCTATAGCTAATCGATAGTGCTAAATATCGACATTTGTCATAACAAGATTTTCTCCGTAAGTTTGTATGGTTTGTTCTAAAATCACGTGATTGAAACAGGCATTAAGAATACGCAAAAGTTCATATAAAATCCACAGTTAGTCGAAGTTCATATAAAATCCACAGTTAGTCAAAATATTTAAGAACCAGTTCATGAAGTTTTGAGAGAGAGGTACCCGGCATTACTTAATGGAAACAGAATTCTCTTGCAACAGGATAATGCTAGACGCATACCGCTCCGACAACAATGGAGAAAAGTCAGAAATTTAGAGGAATCGAACTACTATTACATCAAAAGATATAGCCCTGATCTTGCGTCTTCAGATTACCAGCTGTTTCGATTCTTTATCCAATTCCTGCGTGGAGGAATTTTCAAAAACTTGGAAGTCGTTGAAACTGGTAACGCCGAATTCTTCACATGAAAAACCAGAAACTGTTACTGTCGTGGAATAACATACCTCGCTGAAAGGTGGCTCAAGACCTTAGAATCTAATGGTCTGTACTTTGAAGATTACATTTGTCTTGTCACAGCACGCTCCAACTAAAATGTTGCTCCAAAAATGACGAGGCACTATTAATAAGATGAAAAGGTGTCAAGAAAATCGACAGTTACAAATAAACATTAGTAAGAATATTATTTTAAGAGCAATAATAGAATCGAACGAGGAGTCCGGCACACACGTGTTGTGCAGAACAATCGCCACCACCCACGAGACACGTTGACGAGCCTCCGTAACGTTTACATTGTTAATTGAATGCCCTCTGTGCTTCCGTTCAATTAGTAAACGTTAAATAAAACGGCTATAATTAGCACTTGATAATACTGGCCTAGATACACCACTGCCAGTTAGGTCATAATGTGGATTAACTGAACTAACTCATGTCCGCCTTGTTTATAGTTGTTTACTTCGTTATTTGTAACTTATGCGAAATGTTAATCAGATATTATCCTGCTACAGAGAACTACACGTGACGTATTCACGAAAGAACACCATATAGATGTCACTAGTGCCAAACAACATGGCGGAGTCATGAAATATCCATTTTGTTTATTTTTAGTAGGTTATTTTACGACGCTGTATCAACATCTAGGTTATTTAGCGTCTGAATGAGATGAAGGTGATAATGACGGTGAAATGAGTCCGGGGTCCAGCACCGAAAGTTACCCAGCATTTCTTATATTGGGTTGAGGGAAAGCCCCGGAAAAAACCTCAACCAGGTAACTTGCCCCGACCGGGAATCGAACCCGGGCCACCTAGTTTCGCGGCCAGACGCGCTAGCCGTTACTCCACAGGTGTGAACCTCCATTTTGTACACACAAGTGACTCGTGCACTTAGAAATACGGTATTACCCACTTTCACTATCATTTCGAAACTCGGCCGTCATTATATTTTTATTATTTCAGAAAATTTTTTCTGTATTGGTTTTGGATTTATTTTCTCAGTAACTCATTTTTTTTTAAATACGAGGGTGATCCCAGAAATAATGCATAACCTTACTTCATTGGCACACATTTCACTTTTTCAATTCACTTACATCAAGATCGTTCAAAATAGTCCCCTTGGAGTGTTACGACTCCTTCCCAACGTTGTGATAGCTTTTGGACGCCACATAATTGAAGGGTTCAGAGCCATAGTGGGCCAAGCACCATTTATTAAAAACGGAGAAAGCAAGGGTTAAAGTTAAATGAATACCATAGTTTAATGAAGATTGACATATCATTTAGTTTTAATATGCATACTCTTTTTTCTTTATGGTTGTGAAACTTGGATTCCCACTTTGAGACAGGAATATAAGTGAAGGGTTTTTGAGAATAAGGTTCTTAGGAGGGATGAAGTTACAGGAGAATGGAGAAAGTTACACAACGCAGAACTGCACGCATTGTAGGGGAACTAGGCCTAAAATGACATACCTTAAGGAAATCTTGAAAAAAATATGTATTCTTACCAAATTTGTTTTGGTCAATTATATATAACTGATACTACAACATTAACACATATATTAAGATCAACAGAAAGTGGAAAATACTGATAATCTTTAACTGAAAGGTATGTTTGAAAATAGACAAACTATGTCATTTTACCCAAGTTACTAGGGTAAAATGACACACTTAAGTTAATTTTTACATAGTTAAAAAAAATGTTCTCTTAGATACACTTGCACATTCATTGTGTGCCCATGAGAAACATTTCTTACACTGTAGCCATGTTTCTTCTGGTTTATATTGGCTGTAAAATACATTGCAGTACAGACAAGGTGCATCGTTCTCAACATCACCATCGAAGTCACTCTCTTCATCTTGGTTCCCGTTGCTTAGATCAAACTGAAACTGTGTTTTTTTCTCTACTTGCTGAACACCTTTCTTCTACAGCTCTTCTTTCAGCTTCCTTTAATTTTAATTGTTAATAAAAGAGATGCTCGATTTGGGACCCTTCATGTGTTCTCTTTCTTCTCGCCACAGATCTAGTGTCAGAGGGAATCGGGGAGATCTCTTGCTGTGTCACATGAGGTGAAGGCCTCGTTTGTGACGTTTCCGCTGCTGGAGCAGTTGTTGGTGATGGCTCTATCATATGTTCTTTTGCATTTCTTGTTGTTGAGCTGCTCTTCTGTGTTGCACCCTTTGGCCCGCCTGTAGGGACTGCATTCGTTAGAGGTCTGTCTGTGGGAGCTGCAGGCCTAAATAAGTGATCAGGAAATATCTCCGCATTGAGTGGACAAATTCCTATTGAAGGAAATCCACCCATTACATTGGTGATGGTTGCACCTTTTCCATAGACTTCTGACAATAAGTCCGCAATTTGAAACTGTGTAATCACCTATCCAGGATGGTTCCTCAGCCATTCTGTAACGGCCTGATCATATGTTTTCAAAGACCCGAAGAAAGAGACATCAAGTGGCTGGAGTCGGTGGGTGCAGTGACGAGGGAAGGCTAACATGACGTGTAATCACTGTTGCCAACTTCTGTGCACTTGAGAGCTGTAAATCCAAACTCATCTTACAATGTTTTCCACAGAAGCGCTTTTTGGTGAAGTAGATGCAAGTAAACTTCAGACTCGCCAAGCCTAGCTCATTCATAAGAGGATAAATCAGAGTAACAAAATTCAGTGCATATAAATATTGAAAATATATTTATTTTAGAACCTTTAGGGTTTTTATATATTTTAAAGAAATCCCCATCTCACCTATTTTAAAATCAGTTAGTTTTACGAAAAATTCAGTCGAGCAATGAGAGAAATACCACTATATATTACATAATTTCACAGAAGTGATCACTAATCAGCCATTGTAAACAAATTTGACACCAATTTTCCAAATCGCTATCGCCCATAATATATGGCTTCTCATTTCAAGTCATAAACATGCACTTGGATAAAATGATATAGTATGTCATTTTAGCCAAGTAGGTGGTATGTCATTTTACCCGGAATGAAGAAGAATAAGAAGTAGTGTTAGTACGACCTAACCTCTTTATGAATTTGGATATTGTAATGCTTTTTATAGAGGGAAATATTCATGTTTTCAGTCATGAACATTATTTCACTAATATCTGAAGCTTAAAAGGACAAAAAATACATAACATACCTCAACAATATTATATCGTCTTGCACTTTTTTCCTTTAGTTACACCTGCTTCACCAAAAAGCGGCTTTGCTTGCTAAAACTTGGATGTAACCACTGTTTCCAGCTTCTGTGCACTATAGAGCTGTAAATTCAAACTCAGCTTACAGTGTTTTCACAAAACACATAGTATGTCATTTTACCCAACTATGTCATTTTAGGCCTAACTCCCCTATTCTTCACCTGACATAATCAGGAACATTAAATTCAGATGTTTGAGATGAGCAGGGCATGTAGCACGTATGTGTTATGACGATAGAAATCCGTGGAAAAGCACATGGAAGTGGGAATACGCATAAAATTAAGGAAAATAGAGCAGAAAAACAGACTGAAATAAACTGTACACTTACGAGTCCACGCAAGCATTGAGGAGATCATCTTCTCCTTATTTTTGGAACAAAACACGAACGATTTATCCTGCTCTCTTCACTCTAAACAGCGACGTTGTTTTCAATGCCAAGGACAGAACAACCCTCCTTGTGGACGACAATAGAAGTTTTCTAGAACTTGTTGCAAACTCTTGGCAAGTAATGAAGCTTCTTTGTACAAGTATCATTTAGCGTACAAATAAAAACAGACTTCACTCAACAGATTTAAAGCCTCCAAGTGGGAAACATTTTAGTTTCTTTGCTAATAAAATGTAACATTCGCTATGGTTGAAGTACAAGGATGTCCGTCTATAAATCCTACCCTGACGGAACGGAACATTTGCCATGTTAACATCTTAACGCTAAAGTTAGGTTTTATTATTTAAATCATGTTCTTAATTATTGTATATTTCAAGTATAAAAATCACTAAAAACCATACAACTTTAACTTTACCTTACAAAACAAAAGAAGGTAGATGTTACACAAAATCACAGTGCTCTACTTTTCAGTTTAAAGCACTAATGGGAAATAACGTAAAAGTTACAGTCCTTTTATATGTTTTATTTCTTTATTTAAAGGTAAAACCAACCCCGTTGCAGGCCAAATCGGGCCAGAGGGTGGAGGGAGTTCTAGGCTCACACCTTTACAAACAATCGGCATTAATGGTAGTAAGGATGTCAGCCCTACATCCCCGCCTCCTTTACTTCCAAGGAAGTTACTCCTGCTATTCATTTCTATTAGAGACTAAGTAAACTGGTACTCATTTCTGTTAGAGGCTAAGTAAACTGGTACTCATTTGCGTTAGAGGCTAAGTAAACTGGTACTCATTTGCGTTAGATACTAAGTAACTCGTACCGGTACTCATTTGTGTTAGAGGCTAAGTAAACTGGTACTCATTTGCGTTAGAGGCTAAGTAAACTGGTACTCATTTGCGTTAGATACTAAGTAAACTCGTACCGGTACTCATTTGCGTTAGAGGCTAAGTAAACTGGTACTCATTTCTGTTAGAGGCTAAGTAAACTGGTACTCATTTGCGTTAGAGGCTAAGTAAACTGGTACTCATTTGCGTTAGAGGCTAAGTAAACTGGTACTCATTTCTGTTAGAGGCTAAGTAAACTGGTACTCATTTGCGTTAGAGGCTAAGTAAACTGGTACTCATTTGCGTTAGAGGCTAAGTAAACTGGTACTCATTTGCGTTAGATACTAAGTAACTCGTACCGGTAGTCATTTGCGTTAGAGGCTCAGTAAACTGGTACTCATTTGCGTTAGATACTAAGTAAACTCGTACCGGTACTCATTTGCGTTAGAGGCTGGTACTCATTTGCGTTAGAGGCTCAGTAAACTGGTACTCATTTGCGTTAGAGGCTAAGTAAACTGGTACTCATTTGCGTTAGATACTAAGTAAACTCGTACCGGTACTCATTTGCGTTAGAGGCTAAGTAAACTGGTACTCATTTGCTTTAGATACTAAGTAACTCGTACCGGTACTCATTTGCGTTAGAGGCTAAGTAAACTGGTACTCATTTGCGTTAGAGGCTAAGTAAACTAGTACTCATTTGCGTTAGATACTAAGTAACTCGTACCGGTACTCATTTGCGTTAGAGGCTAAGTAAACTGGTACTCATTTGCGTTAGAGGCTAAGTAAACTGGTACTCATTTGCGTTAGATACTAAGTAACTCGTACCGGTACTCACTTCCATTAGATGCTAAGTAAACTGGTACTCATTTCCGTTAGAGACTAAGCAAACTCTAGGGTCATAGTGTGACCGGAAAAATTAAATCAATGGGGAAAATCCATGATTTCATCGGGACCTCTGAAACTTAACTGTTAGAAAAGTATTGTAGTGTTTTAATATATCAAACTCTTCTTCTATTTTTACGTCTATTTCTTCCTCCGTATGATCAAATTTGCCACAAGTGTATCTCCTAAGTCCATGTTCACTGGAAGACTGAAAAATTCTCTACAAAAATTTAATAGCGCCACTAACGAGCGTTCACAGCGCCACTACAAGTGGCGTCGTCTGAAGGGACACTTACGCTCTTCATTTACTTGAACAAATACTTTTATCGGCATTGCCTACTTTTTCATGGCCATGTTATGTCTGTAATCCCCAAATTAAAGCTAGTGTTGTTTAACAGACGGTGGTGCAACCTCTCATTAGACACTTGAGGACGAAGGTCACCAGCAATGAGCTTGTTAGTGCGTCATGTGTACAGGTCCTCTGAAAAGTGCCACCCACGGCTCATTAAGCCCAAAACAATACAACAGATTACAGAATCGATACAATGCTATGTGCTCTCACTTCTCAGCTCTATTTCCTCACTCTTAAATTTCTTTTTCTACTCCTCCTTAATATTATCCTCTTCCTTCTTCCTGGATTATCTTTCTACCTTCTTTCATTATATTCTCCTCTTTTCATCCTTCCTTTTATTTCCATTTCCGTAATTTTCTTTCGTCTTTCTGTAATCCTAACCGCCCCTCCTTTTTATTTTACTTTTCTTTGCCTACCTTATTTCTAACTTACATATTTTCCTCACCTTTCTGTACTTCTCCTCCGTCTTATTCCTCCACATTTATTTCCTCTTCTCTTGCACTTTCGTTATCGCTTCCTCATCTTTATCCTCATTTCTAATCTCCTATCTTCCACTTTCTATTCTTTCTGTTACTCATTTTCCGTTGTCCCTAGTCCTTCATTCTCTCTCTTTAATCTGGCCCTTATTCCCCGTTCTCTTCACTTTTCCTTCCTCCTCATCCCCATCTTTTTCTCCTATTATCCATCCACCAGCTGTAATTATTTTCCTCTGTCCCTTACTTACTTACTTACAAATGGCTTTTAAGGAACCCGAAGGTTCATTGCCGCCCTCACATAAGCCCGCCATCGGTCCCTATCCTGTGCAAGATTAAGCCAGTCTCTATCATCATACCCCACCTCCCTCAAATCCATTTTAATATTATCCTCCCATCTACGTCTCAGCCTCCCTAAAGGTCTTTTTCCCTCCGGTCTCCCAACTAACACTCTATATGCATTTCTGGATTCGCCCATACGTGCTACATGCCCTGCCCATCTCAAACGTCTGGATTTCAAGTTCCTAATTATGTCAGGTGAAGAATACAATGCGTGCAGTTCTGTGTTGTGTAACTTTCTCCATTCTCCTGTAACTTCATCCCGCTTAGCCCCAAATATTTTCCTATGCACCTTATTCTCAAACACCCTTAACCTATGTTCCTCTCTCAGAGTGAGAGTCCAAGTTTCACAGCCATATAGAAGAACCGGTAATATAACTGTTTTATAAATTTTCCTCTGTCCCTTGCCTACTCTTATTTCTCCATCGCCTTTTCCTCTTCATTTTATTTAATCTCCTTTTCTATTGTCTTTAACATTTCTTTCACTACTATCTACTATCTTTTCTCCCTTCATCTTCCTACATTTCTTCCACTTTCTCTTTGTCTATTCGTCTCTTGTTTCTTTTCCTCCATACTTTCTTCCCCATTTACTTCCCTCATATTTTACTTTTCTATTCCCTTCTAATTCTTCATTTTCTTCCATCATAGTCATTTTCTTCTCTTTCATATCTTCTGTCCTTGTTTCCTTGCTTTTCATTTTCCTGTTTCTTGTTGCCATCACCTTCCACCTCATTTTCTTCTTCCTCATTTTCCCCCTCTCTTTCTCTCCTTCCACCTCATTTTATTTTATTCCTCATTTTTCCCTTCGCCTGGTCTTCTTCTTGCATCTAATTTTCTTCCTCTTTATTTGCTTATTCCACCTTGTTTTCCCCTTACTTCTAATTTCCTTACACTTCCTCATTTTTCTATTTCTCTTTGTTTTTCTCTCCCTTCTGATTTTCTTCCTCATTTATTTATATCTTTCTACTCGCTTTCATGGTGTTTTTCAATATCTTCCTCTTCCTCATTTTTTCAGTTCCCTTTGTTTTCTATTTACATTTTCTTCTTTCTCATTTTCTCCTTTCTCCATGTTTTTTCTTCTTTAGGATTTCCTTCGTCGTTTTCCCATATCTCCTAGTTTTCCCCTCGCTTCTTATTTTCTTCCTCTCTCAATTCCCCTTCCTTCTCATTTCCTTCCTCTTCCTCATTTTTCCTATTTCTCCTTGTTTTCTTCTTCCTTACGATTTTCATCCTAATTTTCACTTTCCTCCTCGTTTTCCCCTTCCTTCTCATTTTCTTCCTCTCTCATTTTTCCTATTTCTCCTTGTTTTCTTCTTTCTTACGATTTTATCCTAATTTTCACCTTCCTCCTTGTTGCCCCTTCCTTCTCATTTTCTTCCTCTTCCTCTTTTTCATTTCCAAGTTACTTCTTCTCACTTCTTTGTCTTCAACTTTCTCAGTATTTCTATTTAACCTTACCTTACTTTTTATTATATCTTCATGTCACTGTTTCTTTCTCTTCTTCTTCCTCTTACATCTCATTTTCCTCTTTCTGTGTCTCATTTTCTTCCTTATCTGTTCCTCCATATTGTCATCTTCATTCTCTCCTTCCTCTTCTCTTTCCTCTATTTTCTTTATATTCTTTTCTATCTTTCTCTTTCCCATACCCATTTTCTTTTTGCGTCTTCCCTCCTTCCTTCGTTTCCCTGTCTTCATTAACTTCTCTTTGTGTACTTTCTTTTTATTTATCTTCGACTTTCTGTTATACTTTCTACATATTATCAAAAAAGTGCTTTCCATACTACATTCCTTAAACAGCATTCGAAAATTCCTCCCGCTATCAGTCAAGAAAATACTAGTGGAAACACTAGTAATGCCCCACTTCGATTATTGTGACTCTCTACTGACCGACCTCAATGTCAACCAGTCGTAAAGATTACAACGTGTTCATAATTCTTGTGTTCGCTTCGTCTGCGATGTCCGTCGCGCTGACCACATTACCCCATCCTTCCAAACTCTAAACTGGCTATGGCTTAACGAACGTAGAAATTTTCATTCTCTTGTTCTCCTTTTCCAAGTCCTTCACACTTCTACACCTACCTACCTTGCCTCCCGTTTCAGTTACCTCTCATCATATCATAATCTCTTCACACGCACGCAAAATAGCCTCATACTAGCCATACCAACACATAAGACTTCATCGTATTCATCATCATACACAATCTCGCTTTCGCGCTTGTGGAATACCCTACCCAGTGACATCAGAGACTGTCGGAATTTAGTAGCGTTCAAAAGCAAACTTATTAAGTATTTTCTTACTACGTAGAGTAGGTTTAATTTTTACTTAGTTAATAAAAAAAATCTCTCTTCTTAATTTTTACAATGAACTGTCTAGCTTTTATTAGTCTGTCAATTCTTTTAGAACTTTGATTTTTATTGTATTTGTAAATTCAATATTAATTGTAATTATAATTGTATTCTTTATATTGTAGTTGTAATCCCCTGGTAGAGGGGAAGAGAAGGCCTGATGGCCTTATCTCTACCAGGTTAAATAAATAAATAAATAAATATACTTTTTTTCTTTTCGTTCTGCACCCTTTCTCGCCTTCTTTCTTCTCTTCCTTTCGCTCCTTATTTTTCTACTTCCTCGACTTTATTCTTCCTCCTTCCTTTGTTTTTTCTTTCACTTCTCTTGTCTTTCTATAAACCACTATATTCCTATGTTTCCTCCATATACGCTAAGTACCCCTTTAAATTCTTCCTCGTTTTCTTCTTTCCTCTGTTATCATTTTCTCTTTGTTCTTGTGCCCCTGTTTAGTTTCCTTCCTTCAGTTCGCATTTTCCTTGGTTCTAAGTCTTAAGGTTGACGCTCACTGGCACGAACCGACCGGAACGGAACGAACCGGAAATATTCTGCGAGAGACGTATGCATGTATTTTAAACGGTAAACGCTCACTTGTCCGAACGGAAGCAACCGGCTGCCGGTCCTGACGGACAGGGTTCTCGCGACACGACCCTAGCGGAATTTCCGATGACGATCGGCTGCATTCGTATGTCTTCGCTGGTCTTCGGAGAAAAGTGTGTTGGCTGTTCTCAGTACTTTCCCACTCAACATGTGCTGGTGCGTTGTCCAGACAGATTATTCTTAAAATGGGTGATGAAAAGTTAATTTTAACAGTGCTAATCGCGCTTCTGTGCTGATTGGCCTTCGAAATGTGATGTTTCCCTTCATTATTTGAGATGCTAATAACAGATGAAATTTTAAACATTTTTCTTCGCTCATACGAAAGTACTAAAAAAACCATTACTCGATCTTTACACAAATGTGGGCAAAGATGGTTAAATTAATCAAAACACTTTTTTATATTGTTATGACTAGAGCCCGGATTGTATGTAATTACATATTCCGTTCCTACATATGTAGCTATAAGGAAAGCTAAAAGTCCGCGAATCGTATTAAATTTAAATTTAAATTTAAATATACAGAATAAAGAATATAATTACAAACAAACAAGACAAATAGAAATAAAATAATACCATCAATATAAAAAGGAGATACAGTAGTATTAACAAAATTTGAGACCGAATGAGCAGCGCTCGTGTTCAATCGCAGTTAAGATATAATATTAATAGGCCTGTAAGAGAATATAAAATAAAATAGGAAATAAAATTAAAATTACAGTTACAGAAATTATATAATACAATATTAATATAAGAGAAATACAGAAAAAATAATAAAAATAAATAAGTAAAATAAAATAGGAACTAAAATTTAAATTATAGCGGCAATGGAATTATATAATATAATATTAACACTAGAGAAGAATAATATCGCACGTGAAAAGTAGGACAATATGTATGTGTATATATATATATATATATATATATATATATATATATATATATATATATATTTCAAAATTATAGAATACAAATATAATATAGGTTGATTAATTCATACACATAGGCTATAAATTTATTTAATCAAATTGAAGATATTAACACGTTTCTAATTTTCTTGTTATATGTTAGTGGGTTACATGTTAGAAGTTCTGGGTGTAATTTAGTTAAAGCATTGTACAACCGAGGGCCAAAATTAATGCTATGCTTTAGACCAGCAGATGTGAGACATTTAGGTTCTATTAATGTTGAATTAATATTTCGTCTTGTGTCATAATTGTGTGTCTGTAATACAAACTTATTACGATTTTTATGATAAAATTTTAACAGCGTATGCTTATAAATTTGTTCAATATTAAATACATTAAATTCAGAATAAATTAATTTAGTTGGATAGTCGAAACGTTTCTTCAAACAAATTTTAATTATTCGTTTTTGTAGTAAATTTAACGAACTAAGATTAATGTTTGTACTTCCACCCCAAACAATTATACCATATTGAATGATAGACTGAATAATGGCCAAATAAACATTTCGTAGAACTCTAATAGGTAAGTAGCATCGAAGATTAACGAAAGGGATCATTATTTCGAAGTTTTAAATGTTTTTACATATTTCGGTGCATAATAAATATTTTGGTATATATTATATATTTTAAAATATTTTGAAGGATATTGCATATTTTGAAAGAATATATACATTTTTTCACTAATTTTCTCTCTACGTAATGATTAAGTTATTTTTAAAATTGTTTATAAAGCTTATCCCTTCGTCTCTAGTGCATAAATATAATTTGATAATTGAAAATAATAACGTATTCTGTCAAAAAATGGACATCTCTTTGCAATGCTAATAGTTTGTATCCCTTGAGAAGTAACGGTAAAGTAGGTACAAATACCAATGCGAATGGTAGTAGTGAAGGAAAGAATGAATCAGTTGCTCTAAAAGAAAACAATAGTTTTTTCTGTTTTTTTTTTAAGAAACTTATTTTGACATCAGGTAATATAATAGCAAGCCTACTGCCATTCGCATCCAAGTTAAAAGACTGGATTTCAATTGAAGATTCCTTTACTAAAATGGTAAAATTGTGCAGTCCAAAGTGTGTGACAAACGCATTGGGTGCTCCATGAAGTCACAATTAGAATAGCATTTAAAAATTGGACTTCATGTGAGAAATAAAAAACGTGCTCAGTCGAAAAGAAAAAGTTCTTCTTACACAAGTGGTGCTGAAACATTCGTCTTCTACAAGTGAATTTAATAAAAATTTGTGCATGGCGATGGTTGCTGCAAACATATACAGTGGTATAAACTTGGAGTTCCAAAGTTCCAAGCATTCCTACGCAAATACTTCAACTTCAATATTTCGCATGAATCAACACTCCGGAAAAAATATTTGAACTCCTGCTACACTGACACAATGGAAACGATTAGAGATGGACTTGATGATTCCTACGTATGGGTTGCCGTTGATGAGACGATCAATAACCGTAGAAAATATGTAAAAATATTCAATTATTAATTGCGCCTCCAAACAATGAGGTTCAATCACATGTGCATCTGTAATTTTTTATTAGTGTGCACAAATACATCTAATAAAGCTTAGATTTTAAATTACCAACTTTTTTTTATTTATTACATATTTATCTACATACTTTTTTAGCTTCATATTTATGTAGTCTACATAGTTCTCATTTTCACATTACATAAAATCCGGGCTCTAGTTATGGACCCATATTTTCTTTTTTCTTTTCTTTGTTCCTTCCTCATCAGCTAAAGACTCAGTAAAATAAAATAATCTTCGGAACTACTATCCCACTCCATGTTTAAACCAGACTGCCTGTCGACTGTACCGGAATATTCCGAGCAGTGAGCGTCAGAGCTTCCGCGGAAGACGGACTGCTGTAGATTTCCGTTCCGGTCGGTTCGTGCCAGTGAGCGTCAACCTTTACTCACCACTCCATGTTGTACCATTATGAACGACGTCGGGGAGAGGGAATTGTGTTGTCGCAGCCCTTGACACATCATTTAGGAAACTCTAGACCACTCTCGACACATGTGAAACACAATAGCACAGGCATGTGATGCGCTCCATTAAGAGCGGCCGCCACTGTCGTCCTCTGGATGGATATCAGTGAACTAGAACAACATACACTCTTGCTTTCACGAAAAAGCTATTTAATCGTTATTGAAGATTTTAATTTACTGACGACAACAGTATATCCAACAACAAACTAACAGACTAGTACATAAAGGGTCTACATTTACGAAACAGCAAATTGTGCAATACTTTGCTGCGACTCTTACTAAAATGTGGAGTTAAACACAAGAAACGGGAACGAAACTCTCCCTTCGGCTACCGGAGAAGTATTTAGCGAAAACGTAATGTAGTTTACATAACATTTTTATAGTAATTTGTGCCCGACTTCTACAAACTCATGAAATAAACCGTGAATAAATTACCTCTATGTTATATGATTCATAGTTGAAATTGGATTTTAATATTTTCAAACAGTTTTTTTTCCCCCGTTGTTGGTAAACCCCCACACTTAGCTCAGCATGCTTCGCAATTAGGTCGTTACAACAATTTCTAAACAGCAGTATCTTAAAGACAATATATTTTGCCTATTTTCATTCCGTTATGTCCTACGGAATAATATTTTGGGGAAATTCTGCAGATAGTAAAAATATATTCTTATTACAAAAAAAGAGGCATTAGAATAATAGTTGGAGCAAAGGCTAGAGAATCATGTAGATTATTTTTAAAAAAATTAGAGATTCTAACCTTAACAAATCGATACATATACTCCACAATAAATTTCCTCATATGTAATAAAGAAAATTTTCCAACTAACTCAGCCATACATAGTATAAATACCCGCAGAAGGAATTATTTTCATACGCCATCATCAAATTTATCATGCTTTCAAAGGGGGGTACGTTACATGGCGATAAAAATGTTCAATAGTCTTCCTGAAGACATTAAGAATCATAGCCAAAATCCTGCATTATTTAAGGTAAAACTAAAAAATTACTTAATATGTCACACTTTCTATTCTGTAGATGAATTCTTGACATTTCACAGTACTGTGTAAATATTATAATACTATTAAATGGTAAACATATTACATTGTATAAAATATTATTGTTATTAATGTATTAATTCTGTACATATTTCATATTTGCATTTTATATGTATTGCATTTTATTGTTAAACGTAAGAATTGGACATGTTCTTTATTCTATGCTATAAAGCAAATGTAAGAATATTATGGAACGAATAAATCTATCTATCTATCTATCTATCTATCTATCTATCTATCTATCTATCTATCTATCTATCTATCTATCTATCTATCTATCTATCTATCTATCTATCTATCTATCTATCTATCTAACTCTATAACATCTATTAGTGCTTTATGATTGTGCTAACAGATGGAGTTACTTGTCAACAATGTGACGCTGAAACGTATGTTCAGGTTACTGCCCAGCGACAGTCCTGATAATGTATTTTATATTTTTGGTGATTGGCTAATTAATATTAACCCAACACACTCACATTCATACAAATTTCCAGACTCTAGACACCCAGGCAATTTTTCTTCTTCAAGAAAAATTCACCGACAGCCAAGCCCGGGGATCGAACACGGGATCTCCAGATCTGGAAGCCAGCATGCTGACCAACAGACCACGGAGTCAATTTTTTCGAACAGTGAATGTCCTCCTGTTAACATTATCTCTATAGCTTATGATTTTGTTTTCAGCTGCCATGGAAACATACGAGTAGATTTGTTGTTCGAAGTTTTTACGATATTGTGAAATTTATTACACTAATTTTAATAGCCATATATTGAACACTACGGAAACAGATAAGATTAGTGAACAATTTAATACTGAAAATGTAATCCGAACTCGCCTTTATCACCTCGCAATGAGTAAGCGTTCGTATTTTACCTGAAACATCAGCTTCGTATCAAATAGAATCAAGTAGATGGAAATTGGTTTGTCGTAAATTATGATTTTCTATTAGAAACATGGCTAAGGGAAGCCTTTAACATGTTGTGATGTGAAAATAATTGAAGACCTCCTCAGAATAAGGGTATAACCAACAAATCTATATATACAGGGTGTAAGGGGTATAATTGCCGTCCTTTTCGTAGTTGTCGGGGACAGTCTATAGGATCAAAAAATGTCCACACAATATAGGGTCAAAACTTGATAGTTTCCCCCCCCCCCAAAAAAAAAATCTTTTCATATTTGATTCGCGTTATACTGCGCATATCGTTAGTAAAAATTACGAAAACAATTACATCAGTAGATATATCTAGCAAAGAGTTAACATTAGTTAAAATACATATTTCTGTCTTCTATTACGTTTTCGTGAAATTATATCAAAAATGCATGCTTAAATTTGTAAATATTCCGGCGTGACAGACGTGGCAACGTATTCAGCAGGCAGTACTCTGCACAGACGTACGTACATGTCAGCTCAGTTCAAGCTCTCTGTCCATAGCTCTACTGCCGAGCGGATGACAGTTCAGTACAGGGTATTCGATAAACAACTTACAATGTCATTCACAATTTAGGAATATCATAGGTTATTAATTTATGGAAAATGTTGTTGTAATTCAAGTGCTGCAAGAAGAATGTAACGTCAACGTTTTCCTAAAAGAAGGTTACCTAATCGGCGAACTTTTGTAGCGGTTTATCAACGATTTTTAGAAACTAGGAGTCTCTTATCCCGTTTCAACAATCACACAACCAGAAATTTGTTTAAAAATGATAGGCCCTAGTGCTTTACGGAAGTGGGAGAGATTAAAATGTTGCATTAGAAAAAACGTTTGTGTGTTTTTTTTTTTTGTAGAAAACCATTATTGTTTATTCTTTAGACGTACAATTAAAAAAATGGAGCAATATTGTTACATAAAATACAAATTTACCATAATGTTCTATTAATGAGACTGAAAGTTTGTATTTGCTGCTCGTTTTATGTATTGTCATTGTCGCTCCTGCATTAGAACAGAGTATCTGTTTTGTACCGGTATGTCTGCACCCGCTTGAGCTATACTGTGTACTTCTAAACTCCCTCCTCCCCATTCAGGAACGTTGCAAAACGTCTATTATTGTAAACTTGAATAATTAGTTAAATATTGAATTAAAAAAATGTAAGGACGTTTTTCTTCTTTATGACATGAATAATCATCAGTTAAAAATAATGGCACTTATACCCCTTACACCTTGTATATATACGTTTCAGGAGAGAGGCAAATAATTCCAGAAGCATCGTTAGGCCTACATTTACTAGCAGAACCAGTTGACTAATCAAGAATACAAGTTTATTCTGCTATTTGATACAATAAAATATTGTTCTAAATGTATGCTTCAAAATTACTTTTTCTACCTAAGTCACATATTTAATTAATTTGATGTTACATCCTCTTTCCTGCCTAGCGACTCTACATCGGAACAAGCCCCAAATATAGGAAAGAAACAGATGACGATAAAAGAGAGGAAGTGCCATTATGATGACGAAATGAGTTCGAGGTCCAAGTCGAAAGTTACCTAGCAATTCTGATTTAATTGAGGGGAAAAAAAATTCAACCAGGATTTGAACCCAGGCCAGCTCGTTTCAGGATCAGACATGCTAATCGTTACTCTACAGCGTCGACACCGTAAGGCAGCCGTGGCGAAAATGCAATCGTGCGCCGAGCCACTGTGTAACCTGCAACGTGCATAGCACCTATGGAGGGAGGCGGACACCCGAAGGGGAAGTGAAGCAACTGTCTGACTTATTAACGGATTTTCATTTTCCTTACGTCAAGCACTTAAATATAATTTTATACAGTATAAGGTTACAAACTAATGTCTAGCACGTGTAACGAAGAAAGAAATGAATAAGAAAACATAGGACACATTATCACAATCTAAAGTTAACTGTCTTCAGAATGTCTCTGCGACAGAGTTTCAAAATCAGGAATTATGTCACTTGCTGCCAGTCGTAGTTGATCACGAATGTATTTGTCTGTCAGTCGTAATCTAAATTAGGTTTTTACTATTTTCATTGTTGAAATTAATTTTCCACAAGCGTAAGTTGTAGCGAACATGGCTTCAACAGAGCAAGCGAAAGAACGAAGCTTGGGATATTTATTTTTCGGCAAAGATTTGAAAAGTTCAACATTTATCAAATTCTTACATCTAGCTTTCATTTAACATCACGTTGTAAATCTGTGAGTTTAAATTGAAGACCTAACCGCATTATTCGTACATCTGCCGAAAAAGGGTCGACGTACAGAGATAATAATAATAATAATAATAATAATAATAATAATAATATGTTACTTACTTACTGGCTTTTAAGGAACCCGGAGGTTCATTGCCGTCCTCACATAAGCCCGCCATTGGTCCCTATCCTGAGCAAGATTAATCCAGTCTCTATCATCATATCCCACCTCCCTCAGATCCATTTTAATATTATCTTCCCATCTACGTCTCGGCCTCCCCAAAGGTCTTTTTCACTCCGGCCTCCCAACTAACACTCTATAAATGCATTTCTGAATTCGCCCATACGTGCTACATCCCTGCCCATCTCAAACGTCTGAATTTAATGTTCCTAATTATGTCATAATAATAATAATAATAATAATAATAATAATAATAACACTTAACCTTTTAATGTTTCATCAGCAACATGTAGTATAATGCTGTTTTGTTATACAACCGTTTTCCTCGTAATACTTGTGAACAAAACATACATTTAATATTCTCATCATATTGGCAGCAAAAAAATGCGTCCTCCCATCCTACTTGAAACTTTCGTTTTTGCAGAGGTACATGGTTTCGAGAGAGACATTGCGACGATATGCCACTAGCAGGTCAGAGACAAATACAAATGGAACGGAATTTGACTCCAGTAAGTGAGAGGGTGAGGCTGGGGGAGGTAGGAAGCAAGAGAAATGCATAGCTATCACTGCGCGCCACAATGTGCTTGTGAGTCACATTTTCGCCACGGCTGCCATAAGATCATAGTGCGTCTGAAAGATTAACTAGATCAATGGAGAAAACTCATGACCCCATCGGGAATCGAAACCGCTGCAGCGCACCCCTTTAACCGCAACTGAGAATATCAATTTCCTGGGAGGAATTCGAACCCAGGCCGTGACATCTACACAGAATCAAGACTGCGAACTCCGAGGCTCTTGTGTGTGTATTTCGAGCTGTAATTTGAATAAGGTTGCCTCCGTGTCGAGACGACGTATTTATAAAACTTCCGAGACCCGACAATGCACCCTGTCACTTCCGACACCCCGGAGACAGGGAAGAAACATGGCTAAAAGCTCGGACGAGTATATTTAGGTCACTAATGTACTGTGGGGCCGGTTAAACATCCTATCTATCAAAATCTGAAATCAGGGTCCATCATGTTGACAACTGCCTCCCATTCAACCACCCTCTGTCACGATATTCTCAAGGGCGTCTTCTCTATCTGGCTCGACTTGATCAAATTCCAGATCGTTGTCTGAAACTGCTTGCCTTCATTCTACATGTAACGTTTCTTTCACATAATTGAGACTACTGAGACCAACAAGATGATAATTGTTTATTGTGATTCTATACATAACGTTTCTCTGCATACTGTATGTGTACTATTCAGAAGCAATGAAATCATAAGTTAAATTTAAAATGTAATACAAATTATTAAGGGGAGTTGGTCATTATCGCATGAAAAATAATGGTAAAAATAGTCTATCTTCAAGCAGTCATGAATATAATACTATTTATCAGAGGTCTTTCATTTTTGTTAGCTATGTGTCTATGCATATTAAGCTTTAAAATGAAAAAGAATGGATACTCTAGAGTAAATCTTTATCCTTAAATTAATTTTTCTAATTAAGCACATTTTTTTTATAAATTCACTATATGTCTGTGATTAGGTACACTCTATTCACTTATTATAGCACATATTGTATTGAAAATTTGACCACTTACTGTTAATAGATACTAAAACATACCCTGCTAAAATTATTCATGTATCTGTAATATTATGGGCATAGGACTTATAGAAATCATCACCGTGAATAAATTTAAAAAAATTGAAGATTAGTATAAGCCCTATGCCCATAGTATTACAGATATTTTAATAATTTTAGTAGGGTATGTTTTAGTATCTATTAGCAGTAAGTGGCCAAAATTTTAATTCAATGTGTGCTATGATAAGTGAATAGAGTGTACCTAACCACAGATATGTAGTGAATTTAGATTAAAAAATGTTTAAATTTAACAATTAATTTAAGGGTAGGATTTACACTAGATTAACCATTCTTTTTTCATTTTAAAGCTTAATATGTATACATATATCACTAAAAAAATGAAATAGCTGTGATAAATAGTATTACATTCATGACTGCTTGAAGATAAGCTATTTTTATCATTACTTTGCATCCGATAACGTCCAATTCCCCTTAAGAGATAATCAGAGATAACTGCAATTTCAATTTCTTATTTAATGCTCCTTTAAAACTACAGTGGCTATCCACAGACGCTGAGGTGACAATATTGTACTAGGGTTGGATATAAAGTAATGGCAACAGTTCGATATTTCTGACATGGCTTTATTCACAGGGGTACAACATTTACGTACCTTCTATATAGTCGCCCCCCCCCTTATTTATTACCTTTTGCCAAATGTTTGGAAGCCGTCGTACACCATCAACGCGTCCATGTTTGTTGATGTTCCGTATTGACCGCCCTAAAGCACGGATAAGTTCACTCTGGTATTGTACCGGGTCTCTCGCAGTGGTTCTTTCACTTTGGTGAAAAGATCGTAATCGCATGGATCATATCGGGTGAGTACGGTGGATGTTCCAGTAGTCCGCGTTTTCCGTCTGCCTTGGAGGTACAGCGTGGTGCAGTATTACCCCATCAATGTCATACGCCACAATGAACATCTCCTTCACAGCACTTTGTGTGGGGCGCACTTTCTTCGGACGAGAAGAAACTGGATGCTTCCATTCATTTGATTGGCGTTTCAAGTTTGGTTCATACGAGCGAGTCCAGGTTTCGTCCATAGCGACGATTCGTCCAAGAAAGTCGTCACCTTCCCTTTGGTACCGGTGCAACAAGGCCTTCCCGGAACGCTTTAACCCATCGTGCAACTGTGCGATATGGCAACGCTGCATCGCCACATGCTTCACGCAGTCCCTGAAAACATTATTGTGCACTACGACCTCGTGTCACTTCAATTTTGATCCAGGAACGTTGCTCTAGTTTTGTAAGGATGGTCTTAGGGCGCTCGCACTGTCCCTATGAAAGTCAACGTTCTACACACTGCAGTAGATTGATGGAGTACTGTCGCCGCTGGCTGCACTAATTCATCTAACAGTCCTTGTTCATGTCCACACAGCTGGCAGCTCTTGAACGCACCATCGTCACGTGACAGCAGTGTTGCCATTACTTTTTATCCAACCTATGTATTACGGTACGCGTTCACTGCATCATATCGGACGAATCCCACGGATCGGAGAAAAACAACATTTGCTATAATTTTCATGTAACTGCGTTCACTGCATCGTATCGCACGCATCGGTTATCGGTAAATACGTCCACGACTCTCGGAGGAGCAACTTTTCCGATGCGTGCAATCATGGTTTCCTTAATAAATAAATTGTAATTGCTCAACTGTTGATAAAAGGTGGGAGAGTCAAACGGAAAGATTTGATGGGAGTACACTGATCGTATGGAGAGGCTGAGAATGAATATAACCGTCTCTTCTCTACCTACTTAAGGCTGGTTCATAATAAACCGGTAATGGAAACGACAACGAGAACGAGAACGGAAACAATGTTAAAATAAATGTATTTAAATGTTAGCATTCTCAATAACGAATTGCAAATGCTCACATTTAAATACATTTATTTTAACACTATTTCCGTTCTCGTTCTCGTTGTCGTTTCCGTTCCCAGTTTATTGTGAACCAGCCTTTACTTTACAATTTATGGCTCCTTAGCATGGCTAACGAGAAGGACAGGCTAGGAGCAACGTCACATTCTTAGTCATAACATGGCCGACATTGAACTAGTTTACATATAAATGCACGTTTAACATGAGTTTAATATAGCAATACCTTTGTTTTTTTAGAACTTTGAACATGTATTTATAATGGGCGATTGTCAAGATGGCCACGACTGGACCATGATAACCACGTGACTCCAATTCATGCCGAAGCCTGTCATTTTCGTTAGCCACGGCTCCTTAGCCCGCCATTTGTCCCTATCCTGAGCAAGATTATTCCAGTCTCTATCATCATATCCCAACTCCCTCAAATCACCTGTAAAAACAGCTATATTTCCGTTAGTTTTAAAGGAACCCGGAGGTTCATTACCGCCCTCACATAAGCCCGCCATTTGTCCCTATCCTGAGCAAGATTATTCCAGTCTCTATCATCATATCCCACCTCCCTCAAATCACCTGTAAAAACAGCTATATTTCCGTTAGTTTTAAAGGAACCCGGAGGTTCATTACCGCCCTCACATAAGCCCGCCATTTGTCCCTATCCTAAGCAAGATTAATCCAGTCTCTATCATCATATCCCACCTCCCTCAAATCCGTTTTAATATTATCTTCCCATCTACGTCTCGGCCTCCCCAAAGGTCTTTTTTCCTTCCGGTCTCCCAACTAACACTCTAAATGCATTTCTGGACTCGCCCATACATGCTACATTCCCTGCCCATCTCAAACGTCTGGATTTAATGTTCCTAATTATGTCAGGTGAAGAATACAATGCTTGCAGTTCTGCGTTGTGTAACTTTCTCCATTCTCCTGTAACTTCATCCCTCTTAGCCCCAAATATTTTCCCAAGCACCTTATTCTCAAACACCCTTAACCTATGTTCCTCTCTCAAAGTGAGAGTCGAAGTTTCACAACCATAAAGAACAACCGGACCGGTAATATAACTGTTTTGTAAATACTAACTTTCAGATTTTTTGACAACAGACTGGATGATAAAAGCTTCTCAACCGAATAATAGCAGGCATTTCCCATATTTATTCTGTGTTTAATTTCCTCCAGAGTATCAATTATATTTGTTACTGTTGCTCCGAAGTATTTGAATTTTTCCACCTCTTCAAAGGATAAATTTCTAATTTTTACATTAATATTCATAAAGTATAATGTCTCGCCCACCTCATTGAATATTACACGTCTACTATGAAGTAGCCAATGTGTATTATTACCATTTAATACGAGAAAAATTCGTACCGGCACCGGGAATCGAACCCAGGAGGGATTCGGCCGGCGCCGTGGATCGTGTCCCGGCATAGCTCAGTTAGAAAGAGCGCTCAGCGCGCAGAGCTGAGAGGTCCTGGGTTCGATTCCCGGTGCCGGTACGAATTTTTCTCGTATTAAATGGTAATAATTACAATTTTTATATTTCCCTTTCGTACAATATTCGTATATAATCACATACTTTGTCTTTTCGGGATTTACTTCCAAATCTATTTCTTTACTTGCTTCAAGTAAAATTCCCGTATTTTCCCTAATCGTTTGTGGATTTTCTCATAACATATTCACAAGATCTGGCACCACATATTAAAAATCCTAATTGGATGAACTCTCACAAGACGCTATTAGAGATACAGTACAATAACCTTTGCTAGAGACGCTAGGCTGGCAGCGAATTAGACATGTAGGTAACGCAGAATAGGTTTCCAAGATCGTGCTGTAAGGTCAGTTATTGACCTCCTTTGTAGTAGCTAATTTAAGCTAAAAAAGGAAAGGAAATGGTCACCGTGGTTACGTCAGAAGTCTCGAAAATATCTACTTTGAACAATCGCGGCAACTTGTCTTTTGAGAGATGCAACGTGAATAATGTTCTTGGCCAAAGCCGGGACACCGGCAGCCAAACAAAATGGTGTGCCAACGACGAGATGATATTTATATTTTCAAACATTAGTCTAAAGCGGTATATTTGGCAACGACTCCACCGAGGGGGGGACAGGCGGGATACAGGTCAAGTAGATATAAATGTATCATTTACATCAATTAGAAACCGAGGCATAAATCAGATGCCCACTAACGTAAAATATCGTCCATTTAAATGTCTCCACACCATTTATCATGTCAGTACAAATACTCATTGAATGTTGAAACTACATTTCATATGAATACATTAGATGTAAATAAGGGGATCCAAATTTGGTACCCTTAATATACAGGGTTTTTCAAAAGTAAGAAAGAATTTTAATTTCTCATATTATTTCTTCATCCTCTACATAATCTTAAAAGTACTAACACTGTCTTATTACTACTGGGTGTTCAGTTCAAAGTGTGTCATGGCTCGCTGTATGCCGTCATGTGGCTAGTCGATGAGCCTAGAGAATTCAATCTTCCTACACTTCCACAGAGGCGTATTATCTATGTGTGAGAGAAGTTGCCTAGCAAGTACGGCGTTCATTCTGAAGAGCACTTACCGATACCCTAGATCATATATGTAACAGATATGTCGGGGTTATAGGCTTTGAGGTTAACAACTTTTGTCAGGTTTACTACGCTGCCATCTAGACGTTACACAAGGAGTCACGTCATAATACCAATTTGAATTGCATTAGCGACTGTGCTGCCATCTCGTGTTCGTTTACGGCGGACGGGTGGCGATCCTGGCGGTTGTTCTCTTCAAAGTGCTGCCGATTTTAACGTAGCGAGGAGTTATCTGTTAAATATATGATCTAGGCCGATACGTACGGTGACGCCGGTAGTGGCAGGAATGTGAACTGTTTGGAAACATGTACTGAGGTGAGTTTTTTTCTTACTGTCGAGATATTATTTATTTATTATTTATTTATTTATTTATTCTGGTGTAGTTAAGGCCATCAGGCCTTCTCTTCCACAACACCAGGAATACAAATACAATAACAGAAATAAAAAGGAAAAAAAAAACACTATAAACGAAGTAAAGTCACACAAAAATATACACAGGTTGCAGTCACACAAACTTTAAATGAGTGATTAAGTATAATTAATTGTATCCTAATTAACTAACATAAACAAGAAACTTGCGATTTTAATCTGGAGTAAAAAAAAACACAAATCGACACTTCTAGCAATGTCTAAAAAGCATTAAACAAGACAAAGATATGGGGAAGGGGTTAAGACAATTACTTACGTATTTGTTGACATTAACTTCAACGGTCAACATGGACACGGAGCATTTGATTTGTGTAGTGGAATGTTGCCGTACGCAACCGGTGATAACAAATACCCTGCGTACAACTTGGCTTAGCAAAACAGAGTTCGAAAGAGGTTATGGTAGCACACAGACCGTACAGACCGCCATCTGTTGCTACGACGTTCAAGTTATACCGTACACGTTCTCAAGTTCAGATTGAACGCCTTGATTAATAGGCAACTTCTCTGACATAAAAGCTGAAACTCGCTTCAAATCGCTGAATCATCAACAGTGACGTCATGACACACTTTGAAATGAACACCCAGTAGAGCCCGGGTAAATATCCCGTTGCTTGTAATGTGTGCGTTGCGAGTAGCCTATAGCTCGTCTGGGAGATATGGTGGAAGACTCAATTCAGGTAACCTCAACTGTAAACAGTAGGGACAGGGGTGTATAAGTAGTTAACTAGAGTACAGTACAAATATTAACAAGAAACGTGAAACAAATTTATAATCCACAGTAAAATCATTGTACAATGTAATCACTGTGCAACAAGAATTTTATTCCGACTTAAAACAATGTGTCCCTTATGGTTTGGTGTGCACTGAATCCGAAAATACATCTCTTTTCTTCATATCACGTAAAGTTTTTAAGATATACTATGATTTCACTTTTCGATAAGCGCTCACACAGGCGCGGGTTGGGGGTTATAAACCAAAACAAAAGCTAATGCTTTTTATGAGTTTATGACTTATATCAGGTTTCTTATGGTTGTTGGCATGTTCTTTTGTACTTCTAGTAAATAAACAAATATTGGTCCCTTCTATTCAGTAAATTTCATAACAGTTCAAAGTGAGGTCTACGCAATGAACATTTTAGTACTTAACCCTTAAATTTACAATGTATTCTATAGGATACAACAGGTTAATAGGCTATATGCTATAATTTTAATAGAACAATAGAAAAAATTGGTAGGAAAATTAAAATTTCACAATACTATAATACTGTACACCATATAAAAACATGGGCATTGCGATAGTTGTTTTCTTTACGGTCCGACACGGTTTAATAAACTAGTGTGATAAATGAAGCTTTGCCAAGTTAAGGGTTAAAAAAAGAGTTTGTGCAAGATCGTGCGTATTTGCTTGGTTTCCGCACAAAACCAATACGCGGTAAGTGTGAAATACCATATTCAGTATTCCCAACGTAACACACATAACAATTTCCCTCTTCTTACCGCTTAAGTGACATATTGATTTTACTGCTTTAGGCTTTTAACATATTATTTTTAGAGACGTTTAACATAGTAATAATTATAAATTGGAAATTTACCACTGAAATTTCACCTAAATTGCAATGTTAATTATTGTTTTTAAATATTTGCAAAAATTAAGTAAAGTCTACTACTCCACGAAACTTATTGCATTCCTGATACAAGTAACATTAAGGAAGCCGTGAAAAAATCAACAAGATTCCAGATGCCGATGTTATTACTGCAATATGTTATATAAATAATATTGTTAACATATTAAAATGAAAAATAAATCATTACATAACCTTACAGTTTGTTTTAAGTTCGCATTTATAAACTGGGGGGAAAAAAAAAGACAGACGTATATCACGGCCTGCTGGAGTATAGTAAACACAGAAAACATTTTATAGCAACAAGTTGAAGAAAGATATTTTGGTTTTCCGAAGTTGCCGTCATTAAACAGAAACCAACATGGAGATTTCATTGCAACTAATTAGAAATTCGTCTTTCAGGTATGTAATAAACGATCTTCGCACAAAATAATGTACGATACACGAGCGGTATGTTTGTTTTCATGTTCTCGGAAATTAAAAAAGCCTCAACTACGTTTCGCTTTTTCAGTCTTTTCCTCGAACATGAAAACGTCAACATACCGCTCTTATAACGTATATTACTATTACTAGTTTGAGTGAAGGGAAATTAAAAGGAGGCATTTTCAGCGGTCCACAAATTCACAAAGTTATCGCTGACTCTGTGAGGAAAACTTTTCGTAAAAAAAGTGGCATGGCGCGCTTTCAAAGATGTTTGCTCAAATTTCCTCGGAAATTCTAGGGCAGACAACTATAATGAACTTGTGGAAACCATGTTAAGTGCATATGAGAAAATGGAGTGTAATTATGTCTCTCAAAATACACTTTTTACATTCTCATTTGGATTTTTTTTCTCCTAACCTTGGAGCGGTAAGTGAGGAGCATGGGGAAAGATTTAATCAAGAAATATCTTAAATTGAAATGTGATATAAAGAGAGATCATCATCCAGCATGCGTGCAGACCATTGTCGGTTCCTTGTAAAAGATAGTCCCGGGTCTAGTTATAAACGGAAGTCATGCAGAAATTCTTTTAACTGGTAAGTTCAAATTCCGCGATTTTTCTCATTATACGCATGAACTATTTTTACTGTTGTGGTGTTTTTATGTTTTAATCTATGTAACATCATTTTTGTATCCAGTACACATTTTTCAAGTGTTATGAGGCATTTTTAATCTCTAGTGTCTTGTAATTTTATCAGGAGCAGTGAAAAATTAGAAAAGAAACATTTTCATAAAAAATTGAATTCACTTTGCCCGGAAAATAGTACGTGATGGGGCTATTTAGATTCTAAATTCAGATTTAGGGCACACATATTAGTAATATTCACCTATTTTTATTTCGGAACAAAACAAGAAAGTAAAAATCTGTTGTTCAGTGTCATCATTAGATAGGCTGTGTAAAACTGAATATGCAAGAAATTACAACATGCACAGCATCTTGAAGAAACATCTCAAATCCATGAAGCACAAGAATCAACAACACACAATACGTAATCATTCACATAATATCTTGTTAATTAATTAGCATTCACTGAAAGTGTAGGACACGCCAAAATCCTATTTTAAGAGTTCCTAAAGTCATGCAACAAAAATCAATAATAGCTAAGAAAAAGCAGTATCGGACGGGTGGGTTTGAAAGTTGGGGAGGCCAAGCTGTGAATATGAGAATATAAAAATATAAGGCCTGTGACGTACCTCATTACCAAGTGCAGAATTTATAGGTTTTAAGAAATTAAAATTAGGTTTTCCAATTTATGTTTTAGGATTTTAAATCTTATGTTTAGGAATTTATATGATTTTACGGCAAAAAAAAAACAAACAAAAATAAATAACATACTGTTAATATATTACAACGGCTTGGTAAAGATTGCCTCTCTTTAGGACATTTTAAGTCTTAACCTACGAATTACGTCTTTTAGGTCACATTCAATTTAAGAATGTTACTCTTTGCTACATAAAACGAACAAGAAAAGCAATATTTCGAGAGTAACGAGATAGCAACAAAACTGATTCGAACCCAAGAACCCGGGGCTTGTTCATTACTATTACATAGTCTAATTTTACAGAAAATTAACTGGGCGTTCCTCTTTCTTCGCAAACCGATCAATTAGGTCGCAGCATACTGAATAACTGCTACTAGAAGAAGCTAGAGACAAATCTGCATTTGTTTCTAAACTATCGATATATTTAAAATACTGCTAAGTAAATACATCTCGTAACACAAAAGAATAAAATAACAAGAACACCCGCAAACAAGAGGAAATCTAACAACATAAATGAGAACTTTTACGCAGGGAGAGAAAACTAACAACACGTGACTCAAGTTTCTAAAACCAGGAAGAGACAAAGAGAGAGAGCTTCCAAATACAGCCGAAACCAGCCGTGACTATAAGCACTACAGTTGTCAGCGGTGGGTAGGACGTCTCCAAATCGGCTCCCCTCGCGCGTTCTATCAAGTTTAAACACTCTTCTAAACACCTATCTTATTGGTTGAACTGCTGTTGTCATGGTTACCGGGGAGTAGCGTCATGTAGCCGATTCCTCTCTCCCGCTCTCACATAGACACTGCAGGCTGCTAGATGTCGACTATACTGGACTATACAGATTATAGCGCTATCTGTTATTTTTCCGTACGAATTATTTGTACTATCTACAGTATAGCGAGCAGGCATCACCAACTGAATGTGGTCGACTTTACGTAACTTACATCTTAGTCGTAGTGAATAGTAAAATTAATATAAAAGGAAAAATGTTCGTCATTTGCTGTAACTTGTCTGTGATCTTAATTCAGCTGGAATTATTACTGCCATATTGTTTTCTGGTAAAATATTAGGGGAGGCACGGCCTCCCCTGAAAATCCGCCGCTGAGAAAAAGGCGTATGAATATGATTCAGTACTCACCTCCACATATGGGGAGTAAAACCCGGACATGTCTCGCGGCATGTAAGACATGGCTGCCCTTCGTCCACTTCTTGCACCAGGATTCCCTGAAAATAGAGATGGACACTAATTAAAATATACAAAATAACAGAATCGAGTCTCATCAAATAAATACATTATAAATAGAGATGTAGATAAACGCGGCATTATTTTATAACGATTCTGCAACAATGGGCAAAGAATACAGATGACAAAACAGCATCATAAACATATAGTGAATATTGTAGTTGTAAATCTGATGGATAGACGCTACAAAATTAAAAACAGGCAAGGAGGCAAATAAAAGATACTAAAATTTAATAAAACAGGCACTCCAAATAGGCAATTAAAGATAATTAAGTGTTTTGGGGGATTTTTGTCTACTGTTCTGTCACATCCTAATTTAAACTTTTATTTAATCGAAGTTATGTTCACTGGTGTCCATTTGAAATCCCAGTAAACTTTCATATCGTTCTTGGAGGACTCCAGGGAACATGACGTGATGAAAATTAATTAATTAAAAAAAATTACCCGGAAATGTGATTGGGTTACATTCAAAGTTAATTTTAATTATTGTTTTTGTTTGTTTTTTTTTATTTTATTTCATAATAACGGTTACATCAGCTTCTTGTCTATGCGGATGACGTGAATATGTTAGGAGAAAATCCACACACGATTAGGGAAAACACAGAAATTCTAGTTGAAGCAAGTAAAGCGATAGGGTTGGAAGTAAATCCCGAAAAGACTAAGTATATGATTATGTCTCGTGACCAGAAAATTGTACGAAATGGAACTATAAAAATTGGAGATTTATCTTTCGAAGAGTTGGAAAAATTCAAATATCTTGGAGCAACAGTAACAAATATAAATGACACTCGGGAAGAAATTAAACGCAGAATAAATATGGGAAATGCGTGTTATTATTCCGTTGAGAAGCTTTTGTCATCTAGTCTTCTGTCAAAAAATCTGAAAGTTAGAATTTATAAAACAGTTATATTACCGGTTGTTCTCTATGGTTGTGAAACTTGGACTCTCACTTTGAAAGAGAAACAGAGATTAAGAGTGTTTGAGAATAAGGTTCTTAGGAAAATATTTGGGGCTAAGAGGGATGAAGTTACAGGAGAATGGAGAAAGTTACACAACGCAGAGCTACACGTATTGAATACTTCACCTGACATAATTAGGAACATAAAATCCAGACGTAGAGGGAGGTAGGATATGATGGTAGAGACGGGTTTAATCTTGCTCAGGATAGGGACCAATGGCGGGATTATGTGAGAGCGGCAATGAACCTACGGGTTACTTAAAAGCCAGTAAGTAAGTAAGTATTTAATCGAAGTTATGTTCACTGGTGTCCATTTGAAATCCCAGTAAACTTTCATATCGTTCTTGGAGAACTCCAGGGAACATGTCGTGATGAAAATTAATTAATTAAAAAAGTTACCCGAAATGTGATTGGGTTACATTCAAAGTTAATTTTAATTATTGTTTTTGTTTGTTTTTTATTTTATTTTATAATAATTAATAAAAATATATTTGCAATTACTGACAAAACATTCATAGAGTCGTATTAAAAATTATGCAAATAAAAGATGAGACAACGAAAAATAACAAAACAGCAACTAGAATAACAATACGAAATGAAACATTACTTTCTATTTTGTATTTAAGCAATTAAATAATTGCATGACCGAAATAAATAAGATTTACTAAAATATAATAATATATTTTTAAATTGAAACAATGAAGTAACTATGAATTTCAGTGACTAAACAAGATGAACATATCAAATGTTCAATATTGGTGGGTTCGATTCCCGCTTGGGCTGATTACCTGGTTGGGTTTTTTCCGAAGTTCTCCCCAACCGTAAGGCGAATGCCAGGTAATCTGTGGCGAATCCTCGGCCTCATCTAGCCAAATACCATTTCGCTATAACCAATTCCATCGACGCTAAGTAATTCAATAGTTGATACAGCGTCGTTAAATAATCACATAAAAACATAGAGCTAATGTTGTTTGTTATACAAGATTATGTCGGCCTGTCATACTAAATTTCCTTGGTGCTTCATTGTGGTTTAACAATTCAAATTTTAAAGACAAGCACCATCAATTTCCTGTTATCTGTTCATATTTTACATTTTGCACTTTACATTCAGCTCAAAAGACATTTTTTTTTCTGTTTTCATCGTCAAGCTAATGACATGATAATAAATTTGGTTTACGATTTCGAAACAATGAAATTTCATTATTTTTTCAGTTTTGTTAACTTACATTTTTCAGCTTACTATTTTATAAGTCGCAGAAAGAAACGGGCATAGAAGCACGGTAGCTTATTTTGAAGAGGGAAGGCCAATTATTTATTTTGGTTCCAAATATCTTCAAATCCTTCAGTTCCATTTCCAGATCCCGCATTCTTCAGTGCACGATTTCAATCAAAACTTATCCAAAACAATATTATGTCCTATTTTGTTATCATCCTTAACGTTTCAAGGATGAAATTTTGCAGACCGATTTCCTTCTCTTTTATTGATTTTTAAAAATCATACTCTAGGTTTCATACACTTATTAAATATACCTTATAAACATGTTTTTATACCTTATGAAAAATCATAGAAATTGGATAAGAAGCATTTTAAAACCTGACGCCTCATTTATGTTCTACTTTATTCGCGAAACGCTCTTGAATTTCTCGACAAAATGAAAATTTTTTGTGCTGTGAAAGATTGTATGCCTACTGTAAATAAATCACCTTGGTGACAGCATCATTTATTTGTTATTTCTTTCTCTTTTGATTATTTATTTATTTTTTTGTTAGATGTGTCATTTCTGTATCTTACTGTTGAATCATTTTTAGAACACTGAAATGACGGCACATTGCAACCTGAGACAAATCCCCTAGTATATAAAGCATCAAGAATTGCAAGATGTTTTAAAGGCGCCATATGGCAAAATAAATATTTGAAGTAGAAACCGCAGTTAGGGTATATAAATCTGTAATAAAACCAGTTCTCACATACGCGGACGAAAGGCGTGCTTGTTAGACGAAAACTAACCAGATCTCGGAAATAAGTAAAACAATGGAAAATAGATCGGTGGAAAAACCCAGGTATGACCACATTACGGTGTTAGTGTGCAATTCAACTTTATACTTCGTTCATTATGAGCTTAATAATGCTGACCCAACCTGTGGTCCGCGGATACGTTTGTTTGTTTTTAATGGTATTTTAATTAAATTTAATTTTAGGGCCTATCATGTCCTCTGATTTTTTTGCATCTGTTATTGTTTAGTCAACTGTTCGAAGACAGGTCTAAACTTCATAAGTAATACCAATAAGACAACACTCATAAGGCAACTAAGCCAAGAGACATTAGGGTAAGGTGACCTGTTTTTTCCCCCCTCCATTACATACATCGCTGACTAGTTAACATATTACAGTAATCAGACTTCAGATGTGTACAAACAATTGTTCTTCATCTGACATATATCGTCAAGTGAGAATTTCGCAACTTGCTGGAATATTTTTTTCCTGTGTCAGACTTTTGAGAGACAAAGTGTAACAGAAATGAAGTCGCCTATTGGAACTTTTCTTACCTTGCAAGTTTTGCCTACGTATTTCATAGTTTTATACAGTTACACAGTTATATTACCGGTTGTTCTGTATAGTTGTGAAACTTGGAGAGAGGAACAGAGGCTAAGGGTGTTTGAGAATAAGGTGCTTAGGAAAATATTTGTAGTGAAGAGGTATGAAGTTACAGGAGAATGGAGAAAATTACACAACACAGAACTGCACGCATTGTATTCTTCACCTGGCATAATTAGGAACATTAAATCCAGACGTTTGAGATGGGCAGGGCATGTAGCATGTATGAGCGAATCCAGAAATGCATATAGTGTCAGTTACGAGGTTGGACGGAAAAAAGACCTTTGGGGAGGCCGAGACGTAGATGGGAGAATAGTATTAAAATGAATTCGAGGGAGGTGGGATATAATCCTAGGGACTGGATTAATCTTGCATGGGATAGGGACCGATGGCGTGCTTATGTGAGGGCGGCAATGAACCTTCGGGTTCTCTAAAAAGCCATTTGTAAGTATCTGATATTTTTAGAATTCTAAATTCTTTAAATTCAATTTTGAGGGTCCAAATTTAACAGTGTTCACCATTTAGGATAAGACTGAAGCAACGATAAACAAATTGATTTTATGATTTTGCTTAGTTGCCAATCGAGAATTCGATTGATTTCCCACTGCAAGTGACTTTCCAGTGACAAATGATGATTAACTACAGTATTTCCCTATATCGTTGGAAATATAAAGAACGTCTTGACTACGGTAATTAACATTAAAATTAAGGGAATGTTTAACTTCCTGCAAATGAAAAAACAATTACGCGAAAACCATTCTTGGTGACATCAACGCTGTTAGAATTCTTCTGATTCGAACTCAGAAGTGGTTCACACCTGTGGAGTAACGGTCAGCGCGTCTGGGCGCGAAACCAGGTGGCCCGGGTTCGAATCCCGGTCGGGGCAAGTCACCTGGTTGAGGTTTTTTCCGGGGTTTTCCCTCAACCCATTATGAGCAAATGCTGGCTAACTATCGGTGCTGGACTCCGGACTCATTTCACCGGCATTATCATCTTCACTTCATTGAGACGCTAAATAACCTGAAATGTTGATACAGCGTCGTAAAATAACCCGCGAAAAAAAACGTAGAAGTCGTGTTTCCTAAACGATCCTGTTGCAATGTTGGTTGCATACACGATCGTGTATCACGATGTTTTCCGAATTGAAATACAACACTTAAATGCCATTTACATCTATATAGTTGTTTGCAGCGTGCATTTTCTGTTTCGGTCTCCGTGAAGAACAAATATAAAAATAAATGTAATGTTCAGATAGACTTGCGATTTAGAGTATCAAAAATTATTGAAGAGTATGTTCCCAAAACGCGTTAAGTCCATTTTTATGAAAGAACTGGGCTAGTTCATTTTATCCACTGGTCTACGGACTGACATGCACAATAATATAAACTTTTAGACAAGGATCGCGTTGTTTTGGAAGAAGACAAGCTTAAAATATAATGATTGAGGGCTCGAAAACATAATCATATGTCATGTATTTCACACTATAGTACATTGTCATAAGAAATCCAGGTATAAAAAATGAGAATGTGGAATTTCATGTAGCTGGCCATGTGTAATAAATTAATAGGCCTTATAGAAAAGAAGACTATCTACTGATTATGGCCAACTTATCATACATATTATCAGTTTTAGGTTATGTGATTCAAAATAATTATACCATGGTGTTACTATTACAATGTCAGTTGTGTATTTTATTTTAAAGATTTTTTTTTGTCATTAGGTTACTTTTTTCACAAAGACACAACAAACAACAATTTTAGCCATATTATTAAGTTTCCACAAGTCTGATCGTATTGTGGGATGGAACTCTTCTACCACGAAGGAGTCCAGCAAATAGGTCTCTTACCTTTCTCAAAGAATTGTTTCCACGCAGTTCAATAAATAAAATATTTTCTTCAGTACTATGATAAACAATCCATTGTTTCAAGATTAATGCCATCAAACAGAATAAAAGTCGGCAATAATCAGTAGATAGTCTTCTTTTCTACAAGGCCAACTAATTTATTGCACATGGCCAGCTACATGAAATTCCACTTTCAATTTTTTATACATGGATTTTTATGGCAATGTTAATTTCCTACGTACTATAGTTTGAAATATACACGGGATATTTATAAATTAAAGAAATGGCAAGATATGAACTGAGTGAGTTTTGGGATCACATTTTTCAATTGAACTGACAGCTGTTAGGTAAAATAAAACATTGAATTAACAACCTTATGGTGACTAAGTCTAAAAACACCAATTTATTTTTGCTATAAAAACGTGATAGAATGTAAAATATCTTATATATTTTGTATTTTTAGTTCATATTCAAAAGCGAAACCTAAAATTTAATATCGCTATCAATTTATTAAGATGTTTAATTCACTACATTGTGCAAAAGTTTAATGACTAGAACATGTTTATGGGTATATTATACAAAATATCTTAGAGGTCCGCGAAAATGAAGTATGAAATATAAGTTGTCCGTGACTTTGAAAGGCTGGAAACCACTGAATTTAATATATTCATTTCTTACTTTTTGTAAAGCAAAAGTTTCATTTAATGACAATTTAAACATATATATTTATAAACAATTCTTTACTCCCCAGCACTAATCAGTCCCCACACAATGAATTGATTATAGAATTTACAGCCGACAGGTAAAAGTAATAGAAACAGTTGAATGTCGACAATACAGGAGTCTGTGTTATTAAGACGCTCGTTAACAGCACGGCCGCTCCATCTGTTGACTACATCGCGAGTTCCGCTGTCTGCATCTACTTTTAATACCAACTGCAGTGTAAGAACTCTAGAAGAAAAGTTCTGAACTTCTTGCTAGTGGAACAGCTTTCCGCGCGGTGCAGACTTCATTTCAGTCTGGAAATAGTTTAGTAGGCCTACGGAACTTCAACAGTAATTTCTGGTCTAACGTAATAGAAAATAAAGCCATAATATGTCCTCCCCTTTTTTGAAAACTATGTCAACAAGCCAATTTGAGGGGGAGGATAGACTTCTTAATGTTATCACGAGGCAAAAGAGGAAAGGGATACAGAATTGTTCGAATGATATTCACAAAAAGAAGACAACAGCGCAGGGATTTTCTAAGAGTCGGTATATATATATATATATACAGGGGCGGACGTAGGATTTTTTTTTCGGGGAGGGATTTGAGGAGGTAGTAAAAATGGAGTAATGAGAAATAAGTTTATATATTCACAATTTGTTTCCGAGTCACAAACATTTACAAGTTGGCCTGAGTAGCGTAGTCGGTATAGCCTTCTGTGCTCGAAGTTGCAGGTTCTACCACAACCCAGCTCGATGGCACTTAAGTGTGTTTAAATGTGACAGCTCTCATACCAGTCGATTTACTGGCATGTAAAAGAAGTCCTGAGGGAAAAAATTCCGGCATACCGGCGACGCTGATATAACCTCGGCAATTGCGAGCGTTGTTAAATAAACCTTAATTTTTTAATTTTAACATTTACAATGACTGCAATACAAAAACAATGACAGAATGACATTTGCAGAAGAAGGCGACGAGGCTTCTTAGACATTTCATCCAGTACTTCATGAGCTTTTACTTCTACATTTTTATGTATATACAGTCCATTTAATCTGTCTGCTCCTCAAATAAGTCTTCAAATACCGCAATGTTGAGAACGACCGTTCTGGTGTTGCTGTAGTTACAGGCAACGTGAGTGCAGGGAAAAATAATTTCATTGCACCTGTTCAAAGATGATATAAAATCAGTAGGTATTAGGTGAAGATTTTTCTGATCAAGGAAATTTCTTCTCCGCATCCTCAATTCATTGAAGAAAGACTCTGGTGATGCATCAACACCATTGGGCCACTGATTTACTATAGCCTCAACAGCAGTTTCTAAATCTTCATCTGATGCTCGCACTATGTTTTTAGGCAGCAAAGTTTGTATGGACTTTAGGATTCCCTTATGATTTAAAAACCTGTCCTTGAGCTGACTAATGAAATAGTCTAAGAAGAGAAGGAAAATTAAAAGCCTAAAATACTCTTCATGACTCTCTGTCTTGAAGTAAGAACGCTGTGTTTGTCTTCCTGCAGTTCTTGGGATTTAACATTTTAGCAAAGAGAATTTACGTGGAAAACTCTCTAATTCTTATGTACATTCACGAATTAAAATTAATATTATTTTTGTTTCTTGTTTCGTATTTTTCTCAAAATTTCAGGAGGGGATATATCCCCTTAATCCCCCCCCTGCATCCGCCCCTGTATATATATATATATATCCCGCGCCATGGTCTAAGGCATCCTGCCTAGGACTCGCGTTACGGAATGCGCGCTGGTTCGAGTCCTCGTGGGGGAAGAAATTTTCTCATGAAATTTCGGCCAGTGTATGGGACCGGTGCTCACCCAGCATCGTGATGCACTTGGGGAGCTACGATAGGTAGCGAAATCCGATTGCGAATACCAGCTATAACGGCTGGGGGGGGGATCATCGTGCTAACCACACGATACCTCCATTCTGGTTGGATGATCGTCCACCTCTGCTTCGGCATGTGGGCGTGAGGCAAGCAGCCGGCTGGTCGGTCTAGGCTCTTCACGGGCTGTAGCGCCACGGATTATTATTATTATTATTATTATTATTATTATTATATATGTAATCATTTCCATGCCTAATATAATAATAATAATAATAATAATAATAAATATTATTATTATTATTATTATTATTATTATTATTATTATTATTATTATTATTATTATTATTATTATTATTCAACAGGACGTAAAAGGCAATAGCTGCAAGTCTTTGACCGTTCCATCAATTCCATTACATTCGCCCTTGCCGTGAACTTGGTGCAAAGAAATGCTATTTAGTCTCTATACTAAGGAAGTCTCTTTTTATGGATCAGCATACTTGTGAAATTCTTATTGTTTATGTACAATAGTGGCAAAAAATGCCGGACCGACCCTTGTAGCTGATTTCAGAGCCTTGTTCACTCCAGAGCACGATAGACTGGTAACTAAGACTTTAATAGTTCGAATCCTGCCTGGGAAGGAAACTTTTTTTTGTTTCTTATTCAAATTTATTCCCAATACTTTTCGATTGCTGGTAAAATTCATGTTCTGGGTATAATAAGTTAATTAAGTAGTAAAATATCGCTGCAATCGAAAAGTATTGGGAATAAATTTGAATAAGGAACAAAAAAAAGTTTCCTTCCCAGGCAGGATTCGAACCACGAAAGTCTTAGTTACCAGTCTATCGTGCTCTGAGTGAATAAGGCTCTCAAATCAGCTACAAGAGTCGGTCCGGTGTTTTTTGCCACTATTGTACTAGCAGCGCCATCAGAAAAATAAAGTATCTTTTGTAGATCAGGATACTTTCCCATAAGATACTCAACTTGTTGAAAGTAATGGACAGTTGCTAGTAATTTTTCATATCAGGAAAAATATCCTCGAGAACTACACCGGCTGCTGTTACCATGATTTTGAACTTCGGAACCATTATTACTCTGTATACACAAAAGTTTTGCAGTTATTATGGTGTTATTTGGTATTAGAATTTTATTTTTGTTGAAATTGAAAAAGAATGTAATTCTTGAAAAAATTATGAAAAATGAACCAGTCGGAATTGGAAAACGGAATTTATGACACAAACTACTAAAGCTGTACTGAATATGAAATCTGAAACCTTTTCCAGTAGTGAAAAAAAAAAAAAAAAAAAAAAAAAAAAGCTATTTTGACTAAAATTAAGTCCAGAATATTTCTTCTCTTTATTCATTATTTTGCAAACTGATATATGCCATAGAAGCAGTGGTGTGTGGTAATAAATAATCCTGGTGGTGCACAAATGTTTATTATGATTATGATTATTATTGTTATTATTATTATTATTATTATTATTATTATTATTATTATTATTATTATTATTATTATTATTATAGGTACTAATTACTACGTAACTATTAACATATGTTACGTAGGTATAGATTTACATAAGTTTGTTAGTCAAGAAATTGCAGATAATCAGTTTCCTATGTAGGTCCAGTAATAGCAAAGTAAAATGTTCAATTTCTATTGTAGCACACCGTAAATAATATTGTTTTAGCTATATTGCGTTTTATAACACAGTTCACACGTTCACAAGTATTCGATTCGTGTGTCGTCTCATCAGCCTTAACTGCTAAAAACTCAGCAGCTTTCTTTATTTCTTTGAAATCTTGTCATGGCATACATCAAAATGGCTTGAAGGACTTCGTTCTGTATAGTGTTTGATGTGCTCTTAAACACTGTTCCGCTTTCCAAATGTTCCTTAAGAGTTCGTCTAATTCAGAACTGAAATTGATGAGGCCAAGAAAAATATTACCGGTAGCGTTTAAAGATGAATTTCCGTCTTCGTGATCTCTTAAAGCCAACTCAAAAGCGCCACAAAACCTCACGCACATATCTGTTCTTGGTAACTTTATCATTGTGAAGTTCAACAATCCAATTGAATCCAGTTATGTCTGTATGTTTGTTTGACCCAACACTGCTAATTTAACATTGTTGATGTGTGCAGCTGAAGAATCGTGTTTTTTAATTCTTTCATTCATGCGCTTCAAATCAATCATATCTGCAGAACGATAATCAAAATTATGTAGTTACTACGCACAGTCATAAATTCAAACAGAAAAATAATAAAATTCATAAAACGTACTTGTTTTTGTCAATAAATGTTCGCCGTCGAACAATAGGCAAGGAAAACAAAATACAGCGTCTTTTATATTGCAGCCGCATATTGCATTTTTCGTAAGTCCAAATGTTGAATTTTCTTGTCACTTCTCTATTACTATTCTTCGTCACTTATAATTTTAATTCCTGTGTACGTCTACCCATCTTCTTTATTTTGATCTTTTCGTGTAAAGGTCTTACAGAAAATTACACATTTAAAAGATTTTGCACACTATTCATTGTAACATTCATGATGGAACGAGCTTGAGAACACATCTGAAAGTGCTCCTAACCCCTCCTACGCAAACTGTATTGGCTCCCTCCCATGCTCCAAAGCCTGCCAGAGAAACAGTACTACTGCGCATGCTCGAATGGAACAGTGTGCCGCAAGTGTCGAGCGGTAAACGAAAGTCCCAGGCGTCGACAAGACCAGTACACGTGCAGTGTTATTTTTACATAGTATTATAATAAAGAATTATGTCGCTCACATAGTCTACTGCAGCTCATTGATATAACTTTAAAAACATGTGTTATTTGAAGAGGTGGTGCACTGCTCCTGTGCTCCTTAAGAGAAATCGCCACTGCATAGAAGTATATGAGAGGTAACTGTCCTGAAAAGAACAAGTCTCTATCTCAAATATCATATTGAAAAAAATATTATAATTTACCCAATTTCAGCACTTTTCCGTTATATTATGTGATACTCCTGTTGACAATCCTTGAAGTTTTGGGCCATAACTAGTTGCCTAGAGAAAAAGTTCTTTCAAATGATACATGAGTAAAATGTTTATCATTAGTAACTTTCTTTTAATAAGAGATATTCAACACCTCGTTTTTACATTCCAGTGCTAATTTTCCAAATTTTGGACAGCCCTGGCAGGCGAACTATTTACATTTCACGATTTTCCTTTCACAATTATGCATTTCATATTAAGACTTCTTAACGAAAAAAAAAAAATGTTAATTTTGATGACAGTAATGCAACACTTTTTTTTTTTCAAATTGGTTGAGTTCATAATGGAATGACCCCACTGTGATTTCTTTTGTTTGCATAGCAACCAGAGAACGTGCATTATAGTCAACTTGCGAATGATGTGGGGAAAAAAAGCATTATCGTCCAAAGATAACTACTATCACACACTTCATGGCCTGCTGTAGTTATTATATCGCTTGTCAACACAAACAGAATGCTATTACTGTTAATGCTAACAACCAGAGCCTTCTTTAGTTACAAACTGGAGCCATACGTCGGCAACACTGTAATTAACTGTCAAGCGGAGGCCTACTATCCAGAACACGTGTTTGTGCTAATGCCGATTTTCAGTGTAAATTAATGTAACAATATAAGTGTGTGTCGATGGAATTATGTTCGCGGTCGTACCAAACGTTAATTGTTGATGTATTATAAACTAAGTGCGTGTTGGCGGTAAAAACAAGACAATAAATGAAAATAAAATGGTTGCAGTCTTTGGCAATTTTTACGGTTAATGATGTCAAATGATTGACAATTCTTCTAAATATTAAATATTGTATAAACTACATTTTTATAGTCTTACTTGTGGATTGCGGTGTATGAGAATTCTAACCAAATTGTTGGGTCTCGCCTGATATATCAGTAAAGTTACGCCGTTCATTTTCAAGTTCATTGTAAACAGCTGTTTTGTGATCCCAGAAATGTCGCAGTTTTGTTGAAGATTCGGAATACCTGTATACGTCAGAACTGTCTATATTTGTAGATGCATACACTCACTTTGTTGGCTTTCAAGATTTGTTTATTAATATTATTCCTTTTGTAATAAATTAGTTATAAACATGTTTCTTTTCACTTCGTATTTACAGGATTTAAAGTTCACCGAGTTTACGCTAATTGGCACATACTTAATAGATAATGATGTGTTTTGTTACGTATTATGTTGAAGGTATGTTTCTTCATTTTGTTCATAGATATTTATACTTGGCCTTGGCCTATTTAAAATTATATTTTAGAAAATGTGTAACAAATAATTTAGGATAACAGTATTGTTCTGGTGACTGGCGAGGTTCAAACTAAAACTGGCTTCCTGGGCATCTGAAGCATGACAGATAATCACATGAATTAAAACGTATATGATATCCTAGACCTTTCACAACATAAAGCGGCAAAACATTGTCAATTTACTAGCCACATAATGGTTAATTGATTGGAATAGGGTACTGCGAAAGTACGTCGTTATTTTATTTATTTTGGTACAAGTAACATTTCTTTAAGTATTTATTTATTTTGCCTTGTATCATAAAAAAGACGTATGCTTTTAATTTTTTTTTTAAGTTATAAGTGACTGTATGCAAGTATTTACGCGGTATTCTGAAACTCAAAATACTATTTCGGATTCCTTAATAAATTACTTACATCAATACACAGAAACTTGATCATATGCACTTAGTTTTGTATCGATTAATGTCGAAAAAGTACAAGTGACAACGAAATCAAAGCACTGAAACGTCAAACGTCATGCCTTTATTTCGCCTCCGCCCGCCTCCACTCAGCGTTGCCAAACCTATCCATGCTCCGGCTTGTAACTGAAGATGGCTCTGTAACAACCGATATGACCTACTGTAACCTACTAGAGATTCTTTTCTCTGTGAATATAGAAGGATATGCTTTTTTTTTTATCAGAACAGAATACATTTCATCTAGAAAATGTATCTTTTTGTTATGATAATGCAATTGCAACTGTGTATTGCAATGACTTCTTTGCACTCGTGTAATAAGGTTTAGCACTCGCTTACGAGTCGTGCAAGGAATATTTTCACTACTGTTAAAAAAGTTACACTTTCACACACGTTACACAATAGTAATATGCGTTACAAGAGCGGTATGTTGAAGTTTTCATGTTCGAGGAAAAGTTTGAAAAAGCGAAACGTAGTTGAGCTCTTTTAATTTCCGAGAATTGAAAGAAAACATACCGCTCGTGTATCGTACATTATTTTGTGCGAAGATCGTTTATTACATACCTGAAAGAGGAATTTCTAATTAGTTGCAATGAAATCTCCATCTTGGTTTCTGTTCAATGACGGCAACTTTGCAAAGCAAAAATATCTATCTTCAACATTGTTGCTTTAAAATGTTTTCTGTGTTTGCTATACTCCAGCAGGCCGTGATATACGTCTGTCTTCCCCCCCCCCAGTCTATAAATGCGAACTTAAAACAAACGGTAAGGTTATGTAATGATTTTTTGTTTCATTTTAATATTTTAACAATAGTATTTATATAACATATTGCAGTAATAACATCGGCAAGTTTGTTGATTTTTTCACGGCTTCCTTAATGTTACTTGCATCAAGAATGCAGTAACTTTAGTGGAGTTGTAGAGTTTACTTAATTTTTGCAAATATTTAAAAACAATAATTAACAGTGCAATTTAGGTAAAATTGCAGTGGTAAGTTTCCAATTTATAATTATTACTATATTGAACGTCTCTAAAAATAATATGTTAAAAGCCTAAAACAGTAAAATCAATATGTCACTTAAGTGGTAAGAAGAGGGAAATTGTTATGTGTGTTAGGTTGGGAATACTGATGTGGAATTTTATACTTTCCGCGGGTTGGTTTTGTGCGAAAACCAAGCAAATACGCACGATCTCGCACAAATAACTATTAATGTTTCTCGCAATACGAAATTTTTGAATCCAAGGCATTTGAAACTTGATATGCGTTCAAATGTTTTGTTATTATTTTTTTTACAAAAATATACTTAGATCTATGGATAAATGTTATGTTGTATATTTTCATAGTATCTGTGCAGGAAGTGATCCGGCAGAAATAAGTATAGAAATCAACTCGGATATCAGATAAAGCTGGCTTCTGTCACTATTTTTAAGGGGAAGGAAGATGGTTAACTTTGATTTTTTTTCCTAACTAATGCAGAATTTTCATGATTTGTTTGTAGAAATATCATTGCTGCAACAATTAAATTAAATTTCTTTTTGAGGAAAATATTTTGGGGCCTAAATTTTGGGAGGGGGGGGACAGGTTTGAGTAATTCACTAAAAATTGATATATCTCAACCAATTTAAAAAATATATTCAAAATTTCCATAACATTTTACTCCCAAAGGCACGTTCCTTAAATGTCTGTAGCACAATTTTCAGATAGGTGTTCAACATTTTAAGATGAACAATCTAAAAATGAATGTTAGACATACTTTTATAGAAATGTGGAGGAATATTTTTTTCAAATGCAACAAAATAACACATTTTTATTCCACAGAAAAGTTTCTTCATAGCTTAAAAAATATGTGTATCAAATATCATGCATGTAGCATTAAGAAAGCCACAATTTAAATCCCACAGTATTTGTGTGAATTCAAAGTTGGGTTCTGGCATCTTGTCGGCCCATTTGAATTGTGTGGATATAAGGAGAAATTGTGACGCTGTCGTGTATGATTCCTGGGGTAGCTCAGTCGGGAGAGCATTTGTGCGCTAAGCGAAGGGTTCCGGGATCGATACCCGGCCCCGGAACGATTTTTCCTTGAAATTGTTCAAATGTTTGTTAGTAAAACACTTCTTAAATATTTAACTGAGTCTGATGAAACCAGCTATTAGTTTGGTATCATATTTGTATTCTAAGTTTCTGTATACAGAGTGAATCGTACGTAATTTCATTAATTTCAGGGGGTTATTCTTTGAGATATTTCAAATGGAAAACTTTAATACAATTCTGTAGTGTTCGCGTAAAGGGAGATAAGTCATATTTTTGTGCAAATGGAGTTTTGTTTCCCAGGGGAATATACAAGTTAAATTGTACAAGTGGGTGTGCAATAAACAAAAGAATATTAGTATTGATGTGTTTTATCTGTGTAGAAAATTATTTGCAATAAGGGTTCGATGTTTAATGAAAACTTGTTTCTATGACTTATCTCCCTCTACTCAAACATCACTGAATTTTGCTCGTTTTTGCTTCCTTTTACAGACAAAAATTATTTTATATGAAACATTTCACAGCGTTTTTTGGGAAAGCCATTGATTTAATTCCCAATATGCTCAGTCAATTTAAGAGAGCAGTGTAATATGATAATAAATCATCGAAAGAATTTTTGTTTTATTCTTTAAATCTGCAGAAATTTCATCAGAACAAATATAACTTTGTATAATTCCTTCGCAAAACTAAAAGTTACATTTGTTCGGATCAAATTTCTGCAATTTTAAGGACAAAACTAAAATTCTTTCAATAATTTATTAACATAATACACTGCTCTCTTAAACTGACTGAGCATATTGGGAGTTAAGGGGAGGCAGAGGTGAAATTTTCGAACAAAACTGAAGAAAAAATGAAAATTTGTTTTTTTCCATTTTTATTATCTTTATTTTGATATTCCGATGTTAGTTTTTGATTTTGTGCCCTTAAAAGTATGAAATTAAAACCAAGATAACTTATTCCCATAATAAACTAATACTTATCATTATTGATATACCTTCTCTGAACATATAAATAAAAAGAAATATTGAAAATTTCTTACAATATGGTGAATGGAGCATTTTATATGAAACGATATAAAGTTTTATAAAATTATTAATAAAGGGTGCGTCAGAAAGAACGGATGGATTTCAAACTATCGATACGCAACGAGGAGAGAGATATAGTGAGGGGGACCACGACTGTTGGGTCAGCCATAGAATGCAGTTTCAGTTGAGAATATGGTGTTGGTCTGGTGTACAACGTGCTTTCATCGTAGAGACATTTTTGAAAAATGAAGAGTCTGTGATCGCTACTCAGGACTCATTTCGACATCGGATGTCACGCTAGGATTCCAACTCGGAATACAATTTTGCGGTGGGTGGCTTCATTTCGTATCACAGGTTCAACATTAAAGAAGAAATCACCTGGACGAAATTCTATTGCACTGAGATTGTCCGAGGCTACGGTAAGATCTCGCGCCCTGCGACTTCTTTCTTTGGGACCATTTGAAGGCGTAAGTTTGTAAACATCGATCACATACACTGGACGAACTGAAGACAGCGATTCGTGAAGAAATCGTGGCAATTGCACCAGCTATGACTGTGAAAGTGATGGCGAACATCAGAAAACGCCTCGATGCCTGTATTGAAAGCCAAGGACATCATATGGATAATGTTGTTTTCCATAAATAAACTGCATGTATTGGTGAATATGTTGATAACAATAAATTTTTGATTTGATGAATCTTTACAATTTTCTTGCTATGTGAAATCCATCCGTTCTTTCTGACGCATCCTGTACTTACAGAACTATTGTACTTAGAAAGTTGAAACTTGGTATGTCCATTACTAATAACATACTTAGTAAATAAACAATAAATAAATTTAGCCTGCTAGATCCCGTAAGAACAAGGGCCTCCTGATTGACAGGGCTTGGCTCAGTAGACTTCACTCGTTAGGTGAGCCGATCCTAAGGAGTGTTCTATGTACACAAACACTATATGCACTTGTAAGATTCGCACCACACTACACACTGAGGACGGTGGCTTCTATATTTCTCCATAGCTCTCTGTCTATTGTACTGCTCGTCCAATGTGGTCCTGCCTTCTTCTTGAAGAAATCTGCCCATCTAGTTGTCTGGCGTCCCACTCTTCTTCTGCCGATCCTGGGATCCCACAATGTCAGTCTGTGCGTCCATCGTCTGTGGTCCATCCTTACCACGTGCCCTCCCCATTTCCACTTCAGGCTTTCTGCGATGATTAGGACGTCTTTCATGCCGGTACGGTTGCGTAGCTCCTCGTTCCTGACTTTGTTCCCCAGAGAAAGTTGCAGGATTTTTCTTTCCATACTGCATTGGCAGGTTTGAAGCATACGCCTCACATACTTAGTATCCATGATCAATTTCAAATAAATCGGATAAATGTTGTGGATTTTGAAATATTCACCTCTGCCTCCCCTTAAATCCATGGCTTCCCCAAAACATGCTTTGAAATGTTTCGTATAAAACAATTTTCACCTCAAAGAGGAAGCAAAAAGAAACATAATTGTATTAAACTTTTTTGTTTAAAATATCTCAAAGAATAACCATTTGAAATTAATGACATTACTTACGGTTCACCCTGTATGATTTTCCAGCACCCTGTATGTATCGCTAGCTATCACTTAAGGAAAACCGGAAGACAGGACTGAAGCACATAAAAATGTTCGTGTTTTGTTTTTAAACAGATTCCCAACGACTTTATAACGCGGAGGTTCTGGCCAGTTTCAAGTGTTTATTTCTTCAGACGGCCAGACGCGTGGGATCTGACATTCTGACGAATGCCGCTGTCACCAATCTTCGATTACTCTTCTATTTTTTGAGAATATTCACAAAAATACTTCGCTTGAGTACATCACCCTCTTAAGTGGACTGGCCTATTTATAGCCTCGCCTGGCCTGCCAGCGATTTCACTCAAATCTGATATTAAAGTATTAGACGGACATTACCTCGACATCCCTTGCGAATCATTAAAAAAAAAAAAAAATCCACGTCAACAGCAATGACTTGAATCTCCTTGTGGACCGGATATATTTCAGTCACCGGACGGAAAATACCGCTCACGTTTATGTATACGTTTGGTGCGAAAGAACTTCCTTATGTGTGTACACTACTTAGAAATGTGGGGACCCTGTTTTATGTATACCAGGACCAGGAGATGTTGTCTTTCTCACCCCTTGTTCTCCTTGTATTTCCCTTCTACCCTTGTTCTCTTTGTCTTCTCTTTTTTCCTCCTTCTATTTCTCTTTTTCTTGTATTCCCCTTGTTCTCCTTGTCACCCCTTGTTCTCCTTGTATTCTCCTACCCTTGTTCTCTTACTCAAACCTTTTTCTCATTCTATTCCCCTTGTTCTCCTTGTATGTACTTTGTTTCTCTTTTTTTCTATTGCCCTCCTTGTATTCCCAAAATTCTCCTGGTTACCCCTTGTTCTCCTTGTATTCCCCTACCCTTGTTCTCTTAGTCAAACTCTTTTTTCATTCTATTCCCCTCGTTCTCCTTGTATTCCCCTACCCTTGTTTTCTTAGTCAAACTCTTTTTTCATTCTATTCCCCTTGTTCTCCTTGTATTCCCCTACCCTTGTTCTCTTAGTCAAACTCTTTTTTCATTCTATTCCCCTTGTTCTCCTTGTATTCCCCTACCCTTGTTTTCTTAGTCAAACTCTTTTTTCATTCTATTCCCCTTGTTCTCCTTGTATTCCCCTACCCTTGTTTTCTTAGTCAAACTCTTTTTTCATTCTATTCCCCTTGTTCTCCTTGTATTCCCCTACCCTTGTTTTCTTAGTCAAACTCTTTTTTCATTCTATTCCCCTTGTTCTCCTTGTATTCCCCTACCCTTGTTCTCTTAGTCACTCTTTTTTTCATTCTATTCCCCTTGTTCTCCTTATATGTCCTTCGTTTCTCTTCTTTCCCTATCGCCCTCCTTATATTCCCAAAATTCTCCTTGTCACCCCTTGTTCTCCTTGTATTCCCCTACCCTTGTTCTCTTAGTCACTCTTTTTTTCATTCTATTCCCCTTGTTCTCCTTATATGTCCTTCGTTTCTCTTCTTTCCCTATCGCCCTCCTTATATTCCCAAAATTCTCCTTGTCACCCCTTGTTCTCCTTGTATTCCCCTACCCTTGTTCTCTTAGTCAAACTTTTTTTTCTCATTCTGTTCCCCTTGTTCTCCTTGTATGTCCATTGTTTCTCTTTTTTTTCCTATTGCCCTCCTTATATTCCCAAAATTCTCCAAGTCACCCCTTGTTCTCCTTGTATTCCCTGTTATCCTTTTTCTCTTAGTGTTCCCCTTTTTTCCTTCTATTTCCCTTGTTTTCCTTATATGTCCTTCGTTCCTCTTTTTTCTGTTGTTTTTGTATTTTCAGATTTCTCCTTGTCACCCCTTGTTCTCCTTGCATGTCCTCCGTTCCTCTTGTTTTCCTATTGACCTCATATTCCCAATATTCTGCTTGTCACTCCTCCATCTTGTATTCCCCTTGTTCTCCTTGTCTTCCCTTTTTCCACCTTGTATTCCCCTTATTCTCCTTGCCAGATTTAAAACACAGCACTAGTCTAGGACCAAGATAATATAACTCCATAATCAAAATGCAACTTGAATTTTCAATATTTCCGTTATTTATTAAGTTCAATAAATTAAATTAATAATATTGGCTTGTAAATTATATTTAAATTCATTCCATATAATTTTTTTGTGTTTTTCTTTTTTCCATATGTTTCTGCATGTACTCGTATTAACTTTTGTATTTCTTGTATGTTGATGGAATTGAAGAATGTGATCCCAAAATCCATTCAGTCCACTTGGCCATTTTTACGATTTATACATGTATATATGATAGTAATTGAGCCCTCTATCATTATATTTTAAGCATTTTCTATTCCAAAGCCTTGTCTAAAAGTTTGTCTTATTGTGCATGTTACTAGAAAACTCACTAAGCCCATAGAATAGTGGATATAAAGGTAGTCCAGTCTCTTCATAAAAATGGACTGAACGTGTTTTGGGATAACACTCTTCAATTACACCCCAACACAAGCTTTGCTTATATGGGTGTCGTGATTCTTTATAACTATATATCATGTAATTAAGTATAGATAAACATCAAATATCATTATATTACTTCATATTGTATCATATCATATCATATCATATAGGCTATTATATTATATATAGCCTATATATATATTTTAGTTGGTTATTTAACGACGCTGTATCAACTACTAGGTTATTTAGCGTCGATGGGATTGGTGATAGTATTTGGCGAGATGAGGTCGAGGATTCGCCATAGATTACCTGACATCCACCTTACGGTAGGGAAAACCTCGGAAAAAACCCAACCAGGTAATCAGCCCAAGCGGGAATCGAATCCGCCCCCGAGCGCAATTCCGGATCGGTGGGCAAACGCCCTAGCCGACTGAGCTACGCTGATGAATTATATTATATTATATTATATTATATTATATTATATTATATTATATTATATTATATTATATTATACTGTATTCTATGGTATCGTATCGTATCGTATCGTATCATATCATAATATATTATAGTATATTATATTATATTATATTATATTATATTATATTATATTATATTATATTATATTATATTATACTGTATTCTATGGTATCGTATCGTATCGTATCGTATCATATCATAATATATTATAGTATATTATATTATATTATATTATATTATATTATATTATATTATATTATATTATATTATATTATATTATATTATATTATATTATATTATATTATATCATATTATATTATTTCGATGGTGTATAGGTAAAAGGGCTTAACCCTCATTTTTAAATGTGATTTTCTTGCTCTAATGTGTAATTAGTTAAAATTTAATTACAAAACTTCAAGATATGTTTTTTGACAATTATGTTTACATTCTTTCATATAAAGTAACTAATAATGTGTTAAAATTTAATTATATAGCTGTTTCTGATTTTTTTTTCATTGTGAGATAAATCCTTTTACCTGAACACTATCGATAATATTATGTCTACTATAATTACAATAATCATGCATTCGGTTTCTTCTCAATTTTACAAAAGAATAATAAACTTTCTCTCGCGTTCAAATATCCCTGCAAGACATATTTCAGTAAGCACAACAAAAATCTGCCATCCTACTTACGTAACAAACACATGACCTCCAAACCACCGCCTTCTATACAACCCACATGTCTGCGACTAGAAAACAAATGACTAAACATAACACACTGAACGTACCCAACAAATTTTAAGTCCAAGACAATGCATCGTGTAGGAGCACAAAATAACAAAACCGAAGGTTTTATAGCACACAATTACCACCACTGCGACAAAGAAAACGTGCGTTTTGCATGCACCGAAAAGCACGTGAAGACTGAAGGCAGACCAATGGGAATGTGCCGTGAAATATTTTATATGAAAATGTTTGAACGTCTGCCAAGCAAACAGCTGTGAAAATGTCTACCAGAATCCCATGCAACATGCACTATCAACGGATAATGTCTCACCACTGCCATCTTTTTACATGTTTGTCGCACAAGACACTCCAAAGAGTGTGAAAAAGAAGATTTATTACTGAATCTTAGAATATGATACTGCAGTTTATTTGAAAATGAAATGTATTACTCCACAGAAGTCTGGCTCAGTACGCTTTTATCTGAGAGGTACAACGCCACCTTTCCGTGTCGGAGACCTGAGTTCAAATCTGGTCGAGTTCAATTGGAGCTTTAACTTGAAAAATATGGTATAGAAACTATTCCTTATGAGGAATTATGGACTATTAATTCTTTCAAAGACAGAGGAATAAATAACTTTGGAAGATATATAAATATCTGAGAAGATGGAATTATAACAATGGAAGAAATGGTAAAACTTTTGACGTAGCCTAAATGTTTCTGTCTATTCCCTCATGCCAATAATTCTGCTACAGAAGAGAATAATAAAAATATACCTCAATAAATCTCTTGATCATCCTTCAGAGCTGCTGTATTCATAATTTAAAGTATTTGACTTCCATCAAATTTATAAAAATGTATTACTGAATTTCGTACATAAAAACCGAAACATATTTAAATTACATTCACATAAATATAAAATCAAAAGATCAGACAACATATGCGTGACAGTTCCTAAATATACTACAACTGTAGCTTCTAATCACAGTAGCAACTTCGGTCCAAGGCTTTATAACATGATGACAGATAAATTCCCAAACATACAATTTGCTAAAGCTCCTTATTTCAAAGAATCTATTAAAAATTGCTGTTTAGAAAGAAAATTTAAAGTTCAATTATTGTGATATGTGTTTTTCTTCTTTTTTCTTCTATTACTTTTTACTCTGTTATTCAATAAAATGTCTTAACATTAACTTATGTGGAATGTCCCCTGAGCACGAGTATGTAACTTACTCTTTCAGGGGGTGCTAGAGAGGTCTTATGTTAAAAAAAACAATATGTATCTTTGTTCTGGCAATGAAGTATTATTATTATTATTATTATTATTATTATTATTATTATTATTATTATTATTATTATTATTAACTTATCTGTATCGAAGGGTCACTAGAGAAATTCAGATGACGTAAACGGATAATGGAACCAGGGAAAGAAAAGTGTAAGCTCTATGTGTAACATTTAGGTGTCTCGTGATTTTCTATACGGTCCGTCCCTCCCCATTTTCTATATAGAGTATTTCAAATAGAGATGAACAACGATCGAGAAAGCAAGACTAACAGCGCCCGCAAAGCCGAAAACCCGCAAGACAATGTTGACGTAAAGACTGCTTGTTAGCGTTTCGAGGCGTCGAGATTGATCACTCCCGAAGTCCCGAACGTCAAGCAGCCTTGAATCGCCACAGTTGTTTATACCTGACTGAACTTTGATCTACTTTGGCAACTGTTATATATGTATAAACAATCAAGTAGCCTATTTGAAACATCATCTCTACCTTTCAGTGTATAATAATCCGTTCCCCAGCCTTTATTTAATTACTAGGCCCTTATTAAAAGGCTAGGAATTTGATTTGATATGTTTGAGATCAAGTGTGCAATCTCAAGTAAAAAAATATTAACGTTATGTTTTATGTTTCTGAGAAACGCAAATTTATTTGAGATTTTTTTTAAATTTATATAACCATAGGTAATATCATATAATAGAACCAAAACATTTTGATAACTAAGATACTGTTCTGTTTTGTCTTTTTTGTCTCATTTAAACATTTATAATGCTATTTATTTCAATTATGTATGTTATTCAAACTTACGAAATCTTTCCACGCCGACCAAATACTATTTCGAGAATGATGAGCGAGACTCGAAGCGCACGAGAATGACGAGACGAGACTCGAAAAACAAATGCAACGAACACAGCGAGCGAGAGCGGCAGTTAGTTTTGTTCATCTCTAATTTCAAAAGTGATGTTAAAAAATTTAGGCATGAGAAACAAAAACGAAAAGAAGCAAAAAATTCCAGCAAAGATGGGTCTACAAATTAACTGTTTAAGAGACAATGTTTTTTTTTTTTTTTTTTTTTTTTGCTGGTAGGGGAACCCAGCGCCTGGATACGATTAAGCGGCAACATGCATGCTTCGTATGTATGCAACACTCTCCCCATCCCATTTACACAATATCTAAATATACGATATCGTGAACGATGGATGGGTAGAGGAGGAACTGTGCCTAGATAACCAGATTTAAATCCTTTGGGTTTTTGTTTTTGGGATTATGCAGAAAGCCTAGTTTACACAACAGACATCACTACATCTGAAGAACTGCAGCATAGGATTGTAGGTGCCTTCCAGCAAAGGGTCGACCTGGTTGGCGAGTTGGTATAGCGCTGGCCTTCTATGCCCAAGGTTGCGGGTTCGACCCCGGGCCAGGTCGATGGCATTTAAGTGTGCTTAAATGCGACAGGCTCATGTCAGTAGATTTACTGGCATGTAAAAGAACCCCTGCGGGACAAAATTCCGGCACATCCGGCGACGCTGATATAACCTCTGCAGTTGCGAGCGTCGTTAAATAAAGCATAATATTTATATATTCCAGCAAAGGAAGAATGACCCAGGATTGCTGGAGCGCATTCTTGGATCTTTGCGTAGAAGACCAGACAGATGCTTTCAAGTGCATGGTCAGCATTTTGAACACCTGCTGTAAAATTCTTCAGTTAACATGTTCATACTGTACTGTACCTTGTTTATCCACTAACTTCACTGTTGTTTTAACAAAAAAGTTTATTTTATTCTATATTTCATCACCTTTCTGTGGTGTTGAAGCGAAAATGATGAATTTTACTCTCCCAAATTAAACAAAATTGTCAATGATTTTGTTGAAATTAGTACTTAGTATTCAGCGGGCCCAACCAGCACAAAATGGCATTATCTCATAAACGGTTAATTTTCGGACCCATGTTTACTGGAACGTTTTTGTTTTTCACTCCTAAATTTTTTACCATCATTTCTGAAACACCCTGTATAATGTGTCACGTGGTTTCTACATGTCACCTCTCTATCTAATTATTGGATAGAGAGTATTTGGGCAATTATGATCCGAAATTTGATAGTTAAACACCAGAAACCATATTTGGAATTTTTCTTACTTAAGGGGTTAGGTACAGCTTACAGCAGTAAAATTTTTGGAAATATTCAACATTTTTTTCCTCCATTACTGTATCCTGTACAACAGGGCAGGGCACCGGGAGCGAATTCAAACTCTAAACGCGGACGCTTAATATTCATCCGTTACGGCATCAACGCTGCGCGGTATTCGGCGGGGAAAAAAAGCGTTGAAGAGAAGTCATATGGCTCGCCGTGAGAGAGTAGAATTCGCTCTTGGTGCCCAGCCCTGCTGTACAATAATGAAAATTGGTATGTGTAAAACACTGTCCTTCTGCTATATGAAAAAAATATTTTTAAGATTAAAAAAAATTATTTATATACATTTTTTTCAAAATTCAAAATGGTGGCAGTTTAGTGTGCAGTGACGGAGCGTTTCCCTCATAACTCATAAACTTCTAACTTTTTTATGTTCTCTCTCGTTTATTTTATTGCTGAAACACATGTTTACAACATCATCCTCTTTCAACTACATTCCTTAATAAATATTTTTTTTATTTTGTGTTAGAAAAAAGTAGCCTACTGATATTTGACCATTTTTTAAATGAATTTATTTTTTATCATACAATCTATCGAAGGTAGAGAAGTGATCTTGCATCATATTGTAGATATGACATGCATAAATACACACAAAAAATTGCATCACAGAATGTTGGATATTTTTTCAGTTATGTGGGAAACGGTTCATCACTGCACAGTGAATTGATTTAAAAAAAAAATGTAAATAATTTTTTTAAATCGTAAAAATATATTTTTTTCATATAGCAGGACAGTGTTTTACACATAGGCTACTAATTTTCATTATTGTACAAGATACAGTAATGAAGGAAAAAAATGTTTAATATTTCCAAACTTTTACTGCTGTAAGCTGTACCTAACCCCTTAAATGTGTCTATACTGAAGAGTCACTATACTTCAAAAGTAATTTTAATGGAACTGTATTTACGTCATACTCTCCGGAACTAAAGTTTCACCGTCATTTTTTTTCTTTTAGTTCTAACTAAAAACCTCTGCGGATAAGGGCGCCATAAATGTTACCATGTATTTTTTCAATAAAAAATCCTCAGGCCAAATCAGGATTCGAACCGGTACCTCCCGTCTGACAGGCAAGCAGCCACCATAGACGTAGAAACACTCACTGATAGTTGGTTAAGTCGTCTGTATGCAGTAACTCAGTTACATGCTACTAAAATACGAAAGCAGAATCGTCTGTTATATGTATGCCATTAGGTAAAGATATGGACAGATGCCAAAGGAAGACCATGAAGTGCAATGCCTGGATATTGAAACAAAAGACGAAAGCGAACACAATCCTGTATCGTAGCAACAAGCCCTTGGCACATTGTGTCACTTTTACAGTAAATGAAGAACCTTCTTGTATACGATCAATTTTTTATTCGAATTCAATACTTCACAAGAAAACTTGTCAAAGATTGATAAATATTGAAAAAATATTTGTCAAAGAGTGTTTTATATTACAAGAGATGTTATAATATTTTAACACATGTGCTTCAATTTCATTTTAACCTATGTAGACCTGCGTACCAAATATTACAATAATTAAATATGTAAATCCTGTGGAGAATAAAATATAGACTGTACTAAACAATATTAAATTTGTATTGCTTAATTGTGCGGTACTTAGAAACGATGACTAATACGATTACATACTTACTTACTTACTGGCTTTTAAGGAACCCGGAGGTTCATTGCCGCCCTCACATAAGCCCGCCATTGGTCCCTGTCCTGAGCAAGATAAATCCAGTCTCTACCATCATATCCCACCTCCCTCAAATACATTTTAATATTATCAACCCATCTACGTCTCGGCCTCCCCAAAGGTCTTTTCCCCTCTGGCCTCCCAACTAACACTCTATATGCATTTCTGGATTCGCCCATACGTGCTACATGCCCTGCCCATCTCAAACGTCTGGATTTAATGTTCCTAATTATGTCAGGTGAAGAATACAATGCGTGCAGTTCTGTGTTGTGTAACTTTCTTCATTCTCCTGTAACTTCATCCCTCTTAGCCCCAAATATTTTCCTAAGAGTACGATGACATACAGCTTTAAAACAAAGTATTTACGATTAGTATTTGTCTGGGTCAGTGGTCGGCAAAGATTACGTCATATAAAATGCAGCCTCCAATCAGGGTGCGATTTAAGATTTCTGATGAGGGAGGGATAGAATCCTTGATAGAGAATAACTTGATTTTTTTCTAAACAATTCCTGACTTATTCTGGATTTTTATGGTCACCCTCATTGAGGGCAGATTATTTTGTTTTAAAAAAATTATATAATATATTATTATTATTATTATTATTATTATTATTATTATTATTATTATTATTATTATTATTATTATTATTATTATTATTATCCTCATTCGATACGGCTGAACGCTTGGTCGCACTGAGTTGCTTGTCTTGCATCTTGATCATAACAATGATTATAACCATGAGCAACCTTATGATAAGATGTGTAATTCCTAAGTTATTGATTGTTGTCAGCTTGTCGGTGATGATTTTTTTTTTTTAATTTCGACCGGCCAGAGGCCGTTTTTCTAAAGTTATCTATTTTTGTTTTTCTGTTTGTTTACCTTTGTTTCCTTTGTTTTTACTTATACTAATACAATCACAACACCCATGCCCGAGGCGGGACTCGAACCCACAACCCTTCGGACCAAGCGATAGGGACATGCCGTGCCCCTACCGCTTGAGCCATCCGGGCCGGCAAATGATAAGACATCAGTATTATTTTCTTTGCTTACTTTATACTGTATAAAGTATAATCGTATTAAAACAATTATATTTTATGAGGGAGTAGAAATTATCCTTGGCAGGGATGCATAGGAGGAGAGAGAACCGTTTCCTTGGGGAAGGGGGGGGGGAAGCAAAACCATTGAATCCCGATATAACAAGTTTACGGGGGACATAATTTACTTCCTCCCCCATTATAGCTTGACCATGGTACAGTATATCGGAATATGATCATTTAATAAAAGTATTTTTGGAGTGTATGTTTCTTATAGTGTTACATCCATATCCACGATGTTTCGGGCCGAGTTGTATAGGGCTTGAACTGTAGGTCTACTACAAATTATAATAGGGCATAACCATAGGCAGAGTTATGGGAGGGTATGTGGGGCCACTGTCTCACCCCCAAATTTGTCTGAACTCTTTTTTTTTTCTATTAACATTACAAAATATTGAATTCAAAATACTTTTCTTGCTTTTGTTTATGAATGGGATATTATAGGTCTACCATCTTCCTGGAAAATGGCTGTTTTCACAAAAAAATTTTTGGACTATGGTTGTTTTACGAAAACTACTGAAAATTTCCACTCCTTTAACATAGGACTATGGTGTTTTTTTCACTAACAACTAATTCAGTAGATGGCCGCTGCAGACTTCTAACACAGGAGTACAGGCTGTTACAAAAGAAACATTATAGTTCTTCCATTCCTCAAACGACGTATTAAATTTATTCTTACACATTCAGAAATTTAAAATAAATATTATAGTCCAGACACATGATCTGAAGACATTAATTCGTCAATTTAAGCACAGAAACTTAACCATAAACAAAAGCAAGAAAAGTCTTCTGCATTCAACATTTTCTAATGTTAATAGAAAAAAAAAGACTTCAGGCAAGTTTGGGGGGGGGCAGTGCCCCACATGCCCCCCGTAACTCCGCCTATGCAGGGTTGTCAATATAAATTTATGAGAGGGAGATAACTTTCCAACAGAGGGGAAAATCCTCCATCCCCCGTTAATTCGCAACCTGCCTCCAATACATGGCAATGAAATTACAACATATAAAAGAGAACAACCGCTAGGATCTCCACTGTCGAAAATGAATTTTTTGGTAATGTCTGCTAGATGGAAATATAGTTGCAAGTTATTACTCCATGTAATTTCATCAGGGTTATAACATAGTCTAGTATATACAGTGACGAAGCTTGAGTTGTGAGGGTGCTAGGAACAATAGACTGTGCCAGTACTACTTCGCATTGTCCGTAATGAGGCGATGTTAGCGATCCTGGTGGTTAGCAACTATCTATGGATGCATATTTACTACGTATTGAGCTTCGTGACTGTATATACTAGACTGTGGTTACAACGTGAGTTCTTTTGCAGTCCCTAGATGGCAGCATAGTGAAATGAATCAAAGTTCTTGTCTGACCAAAGTGTTATATGTGACTAGTGATAAAACTAGGCCTAATTCAGAGTTAACAATTTTCTTCCGGCGAAGCTGTTCTAAAATACAATGCACTCTACACACTGTCGAACTTTCTCTGCATTGTCGCCGTAATAAAACCAATTTTTATTCAGATCTCCCGCGTCGGAAAATAAAAAACAGAAAATTGAATTATTGTATTTATATTATTGTTGAAGGCGGCGAAATACGAGTTTAGCGAGCGCAAGATAGATTATCCGTAACATCCGCGCCGAACTTATTGCAGGGTGTGCCACTACTTGATCCCTTGTGAAGTAAGTAAGGGAATGGCCTGCATAAAGGTACAAACAATAATTGCGTAAAATAAAGGTCACTGTCCCCCAATGAAAATCGTCTACAAGAGCGTCAGGATGTGAGAAGGCAGCGCTTACCAAGTTCAGGATTGGCTATTTATGTCTGGCAGAGCACTACAGTCCAAGCGGCGATGTATTTGGTGACAGAACAGGGAATGGTCTTCATAAGAGTACAAAAATATTCCATAAAAACCAGGACTACTGTTCGCTTATCAAGTTCAGGATTGGCTACTTGTTTGGCCTAGACAGGGAATGGTCTTCATAAGAGTACAAAAATATTCCATAAAAACCAGGACTACTGTTCGCTTATCAAGTTCAGGATTGGCTACTTGTTTGGCCTAGACAGGGAATGGTCTTCATAAGAGTACAAAAATATTCCATAAAAACCAGGACTACTGTTCGCTTATCAAGTTCAGGATTGGCTACTTGTTTGGCCTAGTGCTATCCTCTGATTGGTCATCATTCACCAAGGTGTCGTCTGCGATGTATTTGGTGAGAGAAAAGGGATTGGTCTTCATAAGTGTATAAAAAATTGCATAAAAACCAGGACTACTGTTCGCTTATCAAGTTCAGGATTGGCTACTTGTCTGACACAGTACTCTCTTCTGACTGGTCAACCTTCACCGGGGTGTCGTCTGCGATGTATTTGGTGACAGAAAAGGGAATGGTCTTCATAAGAGTATAAAAAATTGCATCAACACCAGGACTACTGTTGGGTTATCAAGTTCAGGATTGGCTACTTGTCTGACACAGTACTCTCTTCTGACTGGTCAACCTTCACCGGGGTGTCGTCTGCGATGTATTTGGTGACAGAAAAGGGAATGGTCTTCATAAGAGTATAAAAAATTGCATCAACACCAGGACTACTGTTGGGTTATCAAGTTCAGGATTGGCTACTTGTCTGACACAGTACTCTCTTCTGACTGGTCAACCTTCACCGGGGTGTCGTCTGAGACGTATTTGGTGAAAGAAAAGGGAATGGTCTTCATAAGAGTATAAAAAATTGCATCGACACCAGGACAACTTTTCGCTTATCAAGTTCAGGGATGGCTACTTGACTGACACAGTGCTATCCTCTGATTGGTCAACCTTCACCGAGGTGTCGTCTGAGACGTATTTGGTGAAAGAAAAGGGAATGGTCTTCATAAGAGTATAAAAAATTGCATCGACACCAGGACAACTTTTCGCTTATCAAGTTCAGGATTGGCTACTTGTCTGGCCCAGTGCTATCCTCTGATTGCTCATCATTCGTCTGCGATGTATTTGGTGAGAGAAAGGGGAATGGTCTTCATAAGAGTATAAAAAAAAGTATAAAAACCAGGACTACTGTTCGCTTATCAAGTTCAGGATTGGCTACTTGTCGGGCACAGTACTCTCTTCTGATTGGTCAACCTTCACCGGGGTGTCGTCTGCGATGTATTTGGTGACAGAAAAGGGAATGGTCTTCGTAAGAGTACTTTTAATTTTATGATTTAGCATTTTGTAGCGTTTTGGGATGGACCATTTTCGTGGAAAGTTTCATGGGAGAAATTTAGTATCATCAATGTGTTAACAGATGCATTTTATAGATTTTCCAGTTACAGTTTTACAGAATAATAAGTAAGAAAAGGGATGCCCAAGACATGGACCTGCTAACACAGATTTCTTTGCTTTCCATAATTTCTACATATTTTCTTTGCTTTGCTTTCGAGCTCTGAGAAAGTAGCCTACCACTTAAACCTACGTTGTTTTTCTGTGGTTTTGAAATTGATGTTTTCTTTCGCTTCACCTTCGCATAGGGGACGTTGGAAAATTTCATGTTAACTGTTGAATGTTGATAGTTGGATCTTTGCGTAGAAGACTAGATAGATGCATTCAAGTGCATGGTCAGCATTTTGAACACCTGCTGTAAAATTCTTCAGTTCACGTGTTCATACTGCACTGTACCTTGTTTATCCACTAACTTCACTTTTGTTCAAACAAAAATGTTTCTTTTCTGTATGTTTAATCGCATTTATGTGGTGTTGAAGCCAATATTATAATTCATACTGCCTCGTGAATGATAAATAAAATAAAATTGTTGGAATTAGTACTTAGTATCATCAGGTCCCAACTAGCAAAAAATTGGCATTATCTCGTAAACGGTTAATTTGCGGACTTCTGTTTACTGGATTTTTTTTTGTTCTTCATTTTTATTTCTCGTCCCTAAATTTTTGCTCATCACTAGTGGGCGGATGTTGATGAAAAGTCATCTTCTTATTTTTCACATTAGGACTATTTCTATTAATATAGAAATCCTTTCCATGTCAGTATCAAAGTAAAAAAGTAATTTCTTATGTTGCATTTTTTGTATTATTTGACGTTTTTGAACTAATAGGTCATTTTTATATACTTTTCGCCTTTTTCATCATTTTAATACTTTGAAGAACTTTTAGATCATTTTGAATACATTTTACTTTCTTCTTTACAGATAGGTCTGTTAAATCATTTTCTAAGCAAATAGGTCAGTAGTAATTACCTACTGAATAAGTGAATAACAGTGAAATTTGAGTTTTACAGTTTGGAACAGACTCTAAAGTCCATCCTTCATTCCACTGAAGACTTCACTTCACACAATGGAAGTAATATAAAATGCTTAGGTTAAGTGAGGACTTTGACAGCTACTGTTCTTTTGCCGGTACGAGGTTGTCTTTAGAATTAATGTGTTCTGGACAGGACGTTGTGTCCCCAACATGATTCCGAAGAGGTGCCTACTGTAGTAGACAGTATTTTTAACACAAAGATTGCAAGAATGCACGCTGCGCCCACAATTTGTTTGGTTATTCACAGCCCTCATCTAAAAAGTCTGGTATACCTGGTAAGGTTCATCTTGTCTCAGTAGCAATAAAACCAAGTCCCTCCAAATGAGGGTGGAGATTATAGGAGGGTTGTAAATTTTCAGTATTCATTTCAAAACCTTGTTATTGTAGAGGCTACCGGAACTCAGTTTCTTGAAAGACAAGCTCAGTGACGGAACTACACAGTACGAAGAGAGATATTTTGTTATTTTATTTTGCGCTACAGAATGTATCAACTGGTCCCTTCCGCCACTGGATGGATGGACGGCACCGCTCTACTTCCCCATCGCCATAACAACACAGACGAGGTAAGACATATCTCCTTTCTCTCTCTTTTCACAGTCAGACAAGATACATCACACAGACTCTAACAAAAGTGAAGAGCGGAAGGAGGAGGAGACGGAGAATGAAGGCACTGACATGGATCACTCCTGATTGCAACACATTGTAAACCCTCATTAAAATCTATAGTTTTCCCTTAAAATCTCCATTTTCTTGCATGCCCTTTTTCTTTGTCTTAGCCAAATTCCAGGAAGTTGTCTCCTCTCTCCAACATTTGCAGGGCAGTCATTGAAACAAGGTGACTAATTTTTAAGAAGTTGTTTTTTTTTATTGGGTTATTTTACGACGCTGTATCAACATCTAGGTTATTTAGCGTCTGAATGATATGAAGGTGATAATGCCGGTGAAATGAGTCCGGGGTCCAGCACCGAAAGTTACCCAGCATTTGCTCGTATTGGGTTGAGGGAAAACCCCGGAAAAAACCTCAACCAGGTAACTTGCCCCGACCGGGAATCGAACCCGGGCCACCTGGTTTCGCAGTCAGACGCGCTGACCGTTACTCCACAGGTAAGAAGTTGTGGTGCGAGTACTTACTTACTTACTGGCTTTTAAGGAACCCGGAGGTTCATTGCCGCCCTCACATAACCCCGCCATTGGTCCCTATCCTGAGCAAGATTAATCCATTCTCTATCATCATATCCCACCTCCCTCAAATCCATTTTAATATTATCTTCCTATCTACGTCTCGGCCTCCCTAAAGATTTTTTTCCTTACGGCCTCCCAACTAACACTCTATATGCATTTCTGGATTCGTCCATACGTACTACATGGGTGTTAGTACTTTGAATAATATTTAAATGTCAGTTTCTTTTAATTTTACGTCATTTTTCCATTACTTTAAGAGCATTTTAATGATCATTTTGAGTAGATTTTTAGGTCATCAACATCTGCCCCCTACTCATCACTTTTGAAACACTCTGTATATCAACTATAAAATCTCGACGTTTGATAACAAATAACTTGAAATGAATTTGTATAATAGTAGTATATGGTTTGCGACTAAGGAATAAAACATGCAAATATGCTTAAAAATTCAACCTTTGTTATGAGTTCAACAATGCAAAACTCATCACGAAACAAGAGGTAAAAATGAGGCGGAGTTCAGCAGTGTGAGAATTCGCAAAAATTACGAAGAATTCTCTAGTTTCTCTAGTGATTTTTAATAAGGAACGCAGAGCTTTCTCAAAGAAACGAATCGACTCAAACTGCTTAAGTGTCAATTGACTAGAAGATTTTCTCCATGTTATAAATTCCAACCTACTCCATGCCAAATAATTTGGAGAAAAAGTTATCCTTTTGTAATTACCTTGTTCCCTGCAGACGCCCAACCAATCATTTGCCTCAACGACCATCTAAGCGGTCACACCTCGTATCTCTGTACAATAAGGAATGTGGCAATTCGGTCCACTGAGCATGCGCTAACGGAACAAACTGAAAAACTAACGAACCTTACACAAATATGTACGTGACGTCACATAAGCGAATTAAAATGTCATAACCATGACAACAGAGTTATAATAAGGAGACCTGGAACGTTTCCATGGAGACGGCGAGCTCAGTTCCTGTCATATGCAGACTTCGTATTCTCGTATGCGAGCAACATAATCTCAAATCTTTCAATGCTTTTCCTTCGTAATGGCGTCATTCAGCCATATGAAGTCAGTTATGCAGACCAATTTACCGGCAGAGTCGTTGCCCAGGGTGCGCCATAGGAGGCTGGTCTACGCTACATCCGCGATGAGATGAGATGATGGAGATTTGTTGGGATACAACCGGAGTTCCCCTCTGTTATCTGGACCACGAGCTTGCCCAATACAAGTTATAAATTAGGGGTACACCCGGGATCGAACCAGGGTTCACAGGATTATAAGTTCAGCGTTCTAGCCACTAGCCCATCGTGTAACGTAAAATGTATAGTTAATTTTTTTTATTTTAATCAAAATGTTTTGAAAAAAATAAGAATAAAATTAATCTACAGGGTGTTCTGAAAAAAAGGTTTCAATATTTAGAGGGGAAGTAGTATGCATCAAAACACGAAATAAAAGTCCTACAAACATGGGTCATAAAATTAATATTTTCTGAGAAATGAGCAAATGTTGACCATTACTGTAAGAGCAGCATATTTTCCACCATGAGGTCTTTGACAAGAAACAAATGAGGAAACAGTAAGCAATCGTTTGTCATTACGTAATAGTTGAAGAGAAGCATGTTTTATTTCTTGCCAAGAACCTCAAGATATGCTGTTCTTACAGTAATGGTAAACATTTCCTCATTTCTCAGAACAAATTAATTTTAGGACCACGTTTGTAGGACTTTTATTTCTTGTTTTGATGGATACTAACTCCTCTCTAAATATTGCATCCTTATCTCAGAACAGCCTGTATATGTTTTTTAAATAAACTATACTTAGGCCTATACAGGAAATATTTTAGACTATGTTGTCCACATGGCAGAACTATACATACAAGCAAAGATTCGTGAAATATTTTCTGAGGGTAAATGCTGTTCGGCTGAATACTTCACAAATTTCATAATAAAAAAACTATTAGGTTTCCAAAAACATTAAAATTGCTTATTGGTGTACAAATATAATGTAATTTTTATTTCCGAAGGACCTGTAGATTCTGACAAAAAAATGCAGAAATGTAGGAAAACCGTACTAGCGAAAAATGAACCCCTCCACCCCCCCCCCCGTTAAATTGTTTACACTCTCTCCCTTCTTCTGATCCCGAAAACGCTACGACCTCCAAAGGCTGCTGTGTTATTTTCCTTTTGCTTGGTTTTCTGCTTTGTCCGTCAGAGGCCCCTAGACACTCATAAAACGTTGATCATTACCACCATGTGTCCATATAGCACGGCAGTTGAGAAAAGTGAAATAAAAAATAGCTGCCCGATAATTTTTATTTCAGTCTGGTGCTTCCTTCTTGTTCACTCGTTCGTTTCGTTTGTTAGTGCATTTGTTTGTTCGGTCATTATCCCTATTACTTATTTATTTATTTATTTATTTATTTATTTATTTATTTATTTATTTATTTATTTATTTATTTATTTATTTATTTACTTATTTGGATACTTTCTAATTTATCTATCTATTCATTCATTCATTCATCCATCCATGCATTCGTTCATTTACAGATTTAATTATTTACTTATTTATTTACTTATTTATTTATTTATTTATTTATTTATTTATTTATTTACTTATTTGGATACTTTCTAATTTATCTATCTATTCATTCATTCATTCATTCATTCATTCATTCATCCATCCATCCATGCATTCGTTCATTTACAGATTTAATTATTTATTTATTTATTTATTTATTTATTTATTCATTTATTTACGCATATATGTATTTGCTTATTTGCATATTTATTTATTAATTTACTCATTCATCCATCTATTCATCCGTGCATTTATTTATTTATTTCTTATTTGCATATTTTCTTATTTATTTCCTTATTTTCATATTTTGTTATTTATTTATTTACTTATTAACTTATTTACTTACTAATTTATTTATCCACTTATTTGCATATTTCCTTGCTTATTTATTTTACTTTTTACTTACAGTCCGCCTAGATGGCGCAGTTGGTATAGTGCTCGCCTCCTTTGCCCGAGGTTGCGGGTTCGATCCCGGCGCAGGTCGATGGCATTTAAGTGTGCTTAAATGCCATAGACTCATGTTAGAACATTTACTGTCATGTAAAAGAACTCCTGCGGGACAAAATTCCGGCATACCGGTGATGCTGATATAACCTCTGCAGTTGCGAGTGTCGTTAAATAAAACATAGTATGTAATATACGTATTCATTTACTTTTATATTTTCTTATTTATTATTTATTTCAATATTTTCTTATTTATTTATTTACTTTATTTACGTATTTATTTACTTATTTGTATATTTTCTTATTTATTTCATTCGTTCGTTCTTTCTTTCCTTCTTTCTTTCTTTCTTTCTTTCTTTCTTTCTTTCTTTCTTTCTTTCTTTCTTTCTGTCTTTCGTTCGTTCGTTCATTCATTCATTAATTCATTCGTGCATTCATTTAGGCCTATCCATCCATCCACGTATTCACTGAATTTATTGTGTATTATTGCTATCAGTGAACACATGTATTCATTTATTCATTCATTCTGGCAAACTTAAGGCCATCAGGCTCTCTCTTCCACTCAGCCAGAAACAAAAGACTACAGTAATGTACAAATAGAGCTGTTGCACATGTCTTAAATCTACGAATGGAATTTTTACTTTTACTTTAATAAAATTTTCATATACCCGTCCATATTTTCATCGTACGATTCTCAACCCCCAATTGCTGCAGGAACATTACAAAACAATTTAATTAGGGTTAATAAATTATTTTCCGCTTATGAAAGCCCTCTCATATGACATGTGTCACATCAAACACCGGACCTCAGGGGCGTAGTCCTACTCCAGCTGACAAAGCTCAAAGGTTCTGCTGAATTCGCAAGAGAGTCGCCCTACAGCATAATGTTGTACGCAGTCATTCAGAGATTGCTGATAGCAATGCGTCGCTAAGCAACACTCGCCTTAACAAATGACACACGATTTACATGTAACTCTCTACATTTTCATGAAATAAAATGTGTACACGTCATTTTTGTGAGATCAAGTACATAAAACGATATAAGCTGACCAAATGAACAAAAATTATTAACAAATTAATCCGGCAACGTCAATACACGCTTGTGCATTGTCAACCTTAACACGAATGGACCACAACTCAGACTGAGAGAGCAAGCAGACATGTTGGATTACCCCCACCCGTTATTTCAAGTTCCCCCCCCCCAGCATGTCCCACTACATTTCAATGCATACATGTTTGTCTACACCAGTGATGTCAACTGATGCCCATAGGAGCAAGCGCGCGCTTTAGAGTCCAGGAGAGACTGAGCGCTTTACTGCGGAAAGGAAAGAGACAGACGAAAGAGGTAGTATATACCGCTTGGTCGAGCTATATACAGGGATGGCCAGCACTGATTCAATAGATAAAGGGAAGAGAACTTATTAAAACTGTATCCATGTTAATTTTTAGATTTGTCTGAGAAGTATAAGTGCATTATAAGAATGTAAGTTTTAATTTTAATGTTCATTTTTCACAAGTTTGCTTTTTTATTCAAAAGGAATATTTTCTCAATCTTTTTTTTAGAGAAAAGTGAAATTTTCAGATATGTTTGTTTAGTAGCCTTACAGGTACTAAAACAATGTTTTCGTAAATCTAATATATCGTAAATACATATTACTGAAGATAGTGTATTAAAATGTTTGAAAATATTCGCATGGAAAATGTTTGTATGGAAATGAATTAACAAAGGAAATACTGTTAAATCACAAACAAAAGATATGTGCTTATGTGTTGGTAAAACGTCAGCTCTATAGCTTCAGCAAATTTCGAGATAATTTAATATTCTGATAACAAAAAGTTCCGCACCAATATCACCTAAAAGTATAATGCGATAAGAGTTTTATTATGTAATATTAGTTACAGTTAAAACATATACCTAGACAACTTTGCTTTGTACTATAATATTGTTTATGCTCGACCATGCCGAAATGTAGTAATTATACACCCGGTAGCAGTCCTTTAATGCATGTCATTAAAGTACACCTACTCATTAAAGTACAGGTCTTCAGCCAATAATAACTCAGCTTACATGTGTTCAGCCAATGACAAGTCAGCTTTGTACCGTTATAAAACCGCAAGTATCGATTATTCTCGGATATGCAATCGAAAGAGAATTAGCGAAAAGTCACGGAGGTTGGAAATCCAATACTGTCGCAGAAGGTTATGTTCTGTTACTATAATAATTAACGTTAATTGTAAATAATATTCAAATAAATTCAATTTGTCATCTCGTTTTTCAATGTCGAATTCAATAATCAAGGTTATAATATTATAATATTATCAAGTTTAACGGGACTACGTCAAGGTCAATGACATTATTATTCCTCGGAAAAAAATCAATACTTTCGCGTCTGCGCACATCTCACAATTCACGACCTAGAACAAGGTCACTTCCGATCTTGTCAGATACCTACAAATAAAATGTATACATCTGAATACCGGTAATTTCAAGTTAGAAATATGGTCGAGCATAAAAAGTCGTATGAAACTCGCCTATAATGGTAATTAAGAAGCTCGTATGAAAATTATGAAACTCGCTTGCGCTCGTTTCATAAATATCCATACTCGATTCTTAATTACTATCATTATTGGCTCGTTGCATAATGTACTATTTGATTACTTTTATAAGGCTAAAGATACCATCAATATCAATTTCAACTTATCATGTCATATTCAGTGTCTTTCTTTGGGATAACACTTTCTTCATGAATGTTGTGTTTAATTCACTTAGTACAGTATAGTTGTAGTTATTATGGAATTTGTGTGAATATTCCTTCTTTACTCTTTATTATGTTATTAACGTTTAAAACACAACTGCAATATTAGGCTAAGAAATAGGTGTTGGTACTTTTGTTTTACAGACAATATAGAAAATAACAAACAGAAAGAAGTCATATAAAAATAACGACATAAAATTTCACGTTCCGTTTGAAGTTTGTGCAACACTTTTCTTAATCCTACAAGCTACTTATTCCTCCTAGGATACTTAGCGCTTAATGTCCGCGCACGACGTCAAGGTCAGAAAAAATGCGCTTGCTTTGACATCACTGGTCTACATGCACGGTTAAAAACCTAGCACATTTACAATAATGTAATGACAAAAGAAGGCTTCTGTAGATATACGTACATTACCACTTTCAAATTGCTTAAAATGTCTCCTATAACCCCATGAAGTTTGTCCCAATCATTTTTGTGACACCCTGTATATTAAATTCTGACGGCGATATTTCCGGTGCTGGTCGATACGCACCCTGTTGACGTGATTCGGTGGGGGATAGACTAGAGGCAGCCAGCTGGTGAGATTCTTTCAAATTCCGATGTTATCTGCAATATATTGTGACCGTTACATAATTCAGAACCGTCTCTGTGTTATTTCTGGGGCTCAAATCCACTCATACCCATTTCAGTAGCACCATAATTCCCTATGATGGTTATGTATGTAAAAACTGATTAACTGTCTGAATGTAGACCAACAATATGCGCACATAAACACAGTGTAAACTTCCAGATTTTTGCTGGGCACAATCTAGAAGCTATAATAGAAGGCTGAGGCGTACAGTATTAAAGTTTCAAACAAGGCTAGGAATTAAATGAATCAGTGAGCCACATGATCACGTGGCAGTTGCTGACAGGGTATCGACAAGCGATCTTCTCTTTCCCAGAGCCTGCAACTTTCTCTCGATACGTAATGAAGTCTAGAATGTGGCGTTTATGGTCCATGCACAGCGATATGCAATTTCATGCCTTCTATTTTGCAAGAGAAGGGAATGACCAGTAGTCGCCATGGCAACGGATTAAGACGAGAGAGGAAAAAGCGAGCATCGTGCACGAGGTTTTGCCACGGACTTAAATAATATGGCTACGTGCATTTCCTGCACAAAAAAGTGCACTTTCAAGCTGCCGAAAAGAAAAGTGAAAAAAAAAAGAACAAAAAACAAACGATGCCACGTAAATGACACATATCTCCATTAGAGGTATAAAAGCATTTCACAAAATATCAGTTTCTTTACAAACATGTTGCCGTCTATAGTTTATGTGCTTGAAATATTACTTGAAATATATTGTATTTATTCCTACAATGCAAAATCAATACACAGAATAAACAATGTTGAAGTGGAATTTTGTATGATTACAATACTTTCTCTGTAAGACGTCCACCAATAACCAAAAATGTATTTAAAAATAGGCTTAAGGACTTTACTAATAGACGGTAGTATATAATACAGACTACTTATATTGATATTTGTTACTGAAGTGTTGTATCAGTGAAGAAAAGTGTTGTGTAAGTGAAGTGCATTTATGTCAGTGAAGATTTATATTTTATAGTGGCAGTGCAAAATATTTGAACAGTGAAATGTTTTTGAAGTGTTAGTGAAATCAGGATAGAATCAGTGAAATGTGTCGTAGTTCCAGTGCAGTGAGTGAGTTGTCAGCGAAATGAGTGTAATGCTGAAAGGTACTTGTGCATGTACGAACATATCATACTCGTGGGTTTTAGTTCGAACTTAGGGTTAAGATACAGCACAAATTAGATTTACTTTAAATGTTATTTTAAGTGATCGTGCTTCATTTAATTTAGGATGCTCCCTGTTATCATTATCATTATTATTATTATTATTATTATTATTATTATTATTATTATTATTACTTACTTACTTACTTACTTACTGGCTTTTAAGGAATCCGGAGGTTCATTGCCGCCCTCACATAAGCCCGCCATTGGTCCCTATCCTAAGCAAGATTAATCCAGTCTCTACCATCATATCCCACCTCCCTCAAATCCATTTCAATATTATCTTCCCACCTACGTCTCGGCCTCCCCAAAGGTCTTTTTCCCTCCGGCCTCCCAACTAACACGCTATATGCATTTCTGGATTCGCCCATACGTGCTACATGTCCTGCCCATCTCAAACGTCTGGATTTTATGTTCCTAATTATGTCAGGTGAAGAATACAATGCGTGCAGCTCTGCGTTGTGTAACTTTCTCCATTCTCCTGTAACTTCACCCCTCTTAGCCCCAACTATTTTCCTAAGAACCATATTCTCAAACACCCTTAATCTCTGTTCCTCTCTCAAAGTGAGAGTCCAAGTTTCACAACCATACAGAACAACCGGTAATATAACTGTTTTATAAATTCTAACTTTCAGATTTTTTTGACAGAAGACTAGATGACAAAAGCTTCTCAACCGAATAATAACACGCATTTCCCATATTTATTCTGAGTTTAATTTCCTTCCAAGTGTCATTTATATTTGTTACTGTTGCTCCAAGATATTTGAACTTTTCCACCTCTTCGAAAGATAAATCTCCAATTTTTATAGTTCCATTTCGTACAATATTCTGGTCACGAGACATAATCATATACTTAGTCTTTTCGGGATTTACTTCCAACCCTATCGCTTTACTTGCTTCAACTAGAATTTTCGCGTTTTCCCTAATCGTTTGTGCATTTTCTCCTAGCATTTTGCTGTGGTCGTGCCGGAGAATCAGTCCCATTCCGAGGCTTACTGTTAGGTTTCGTAACAAGCTGTATTTTACGGTGATGGGTTGTTAGCCCTTCGCCCAACCCCCAAGCTGGAGGACCACCCCTTATCGGCTGTCCACGACTGCTTATTCAATATATTCGCAGCTACCCTCCATATCTGGAGGCCGTCTCCTCTATCCGCAACCTGAGGACGCGCCATGCCGTGGTGATAGGGACCCACAATATTAATTATTATTAGTATTATTATTATGTACTAGCCGTACCCGTGCGCTCCGCTGCACCTGTTAGAAATAAATATAAAGAAATTACATAATTAAAATAGGACGTTTGATCCAGGGAACAACTTTTACAACAGCGCAAGATAATCTGCTTCGCTCATTACCCAATTTTTTTTGCATTGCACTTATTGCATATATATTTTATGTATTTTAACACGATTCAATTGAGCATAGTTAAAATTTGAATTATAAAATAATGAATTGCTAAGCTAACGTACTATTACTGCATACTAAATCAATACACTCTCGTTGTTCGTTAATTCTCTGAGATTAAAATGTGTGTACATAAATACTATTTTAAGAAACACAGAAAACGAATGTACAAAATAGCCTATCAAATTTTCTGTGCATAAAAAGCTATTTTAATCTTACCTGTCCTCGATTTACTCAGACGTTACTGTAATAACATTATAGCATTATGTCAATCTAGAGAAACTACACTTTCCAATGGTGAAATAATAATTAATTATACAAATCGGTTAATTTAGCTTCCGATATTACTTCATACAAACACAGAAATATTCTCTGTAGGCTATGTTTAATAGCTTTCGATTGTTGATGTCCAAGGCCCCTGTTTCGATTGTTGTTGTCCAAGGCCCCTTATAGACGAAGTCTTTTGTTCTTAATTCATTGCACCGTCTTAGATGGCGTTATTTTAATTTTAAAACTCTTTTATCTCATTAAATATTAGACCTATCAAAATTTTGTAAAGAATAAAACTTATCGGAAATCATTTTCAAAGAAACTTTTGTTATGTAACATTTGTCACAAAAATCAATAATAAGCGAGATATTTCGATTTATTTAATTCAGGCCCCCTTATAACCCCCGTTCTAAATAAAGTATTTTGAATGCCATATAGCCTAAAATCTAAGTTACAACGAACTTAATTTATATTCCAATTTTCATATAAATCGGTTCAGCCATTATCGCGTGAAAAGGTAACAAACATACAGACAGACATACAAACAAAAATGTCAAAAATGCGATTTTCGGTTTCAGGGTGGTTAATTATATATGTTAGGACCAATTATTTTTGGAAAATCGAAAATTACCAGAAAAATTTCGGCTACAGATTTATTATTAGTATAGATTTAACTTCCTTTTAATCAGCAGACATTCTCAATAATCAAGGTTTGGTCCCGTACACACTCTCTGGACGAAAAGAACCTGCGTCAATACCGTCCTTTTGTAACATTAATTTCTCTAGAATTCGAGAGGATTCGAACCCTATTCCCAGTATACGAAGGTGAGGCTCTAACGGTGCACCGCCTCCGTACGTCTGAAGGCCACCAAAGCAGAGAAAAATCCGCATTCTTAGAACATTTGCTAGGGATGACACAAGAGCTGGTTACCATAGCAGCCAGCAGATATAAATATGTTCAATTGTGTACGTGGAAATCTCGGCCAGCGAGCCACGCCTTGCGTAGGGGGCCGTTGCTACACAAGCCCGTAACAAGCTACTTATCACGGCGAGATAAAATGCAAGGGAATCGCCGCTCTAGCCGAACTGTTTGCCAAATCAAGAACCTTCACCACTGCACGGGTCTCCGAGAGGTGATAGAGGAGGGAATAATCATAGGCTGTGCAATGTCTTCCACAGAGTATGTGGAACAGAGTAGTGTTGCCAATTTAGCCACAAAATATTCAATTTAGGTATTAGATACATTGTAGGTATACAGGGTATTGACTACACCCCAAGTCTGGCTACTAGCAGCAGGCATCTATAATGAACACCGATCAAAATACCACTCATTTCTCGTAAAAACAACAACTGAATAGACTACAGTGGACTATAGTGGACTTTATGTTGTCAGCAAACAGCTGGATACATTAAGAAGATTGTAGGTGTACAGGGTGATTCACGAGGATTTACCGTCCCTTACGGAGCTTATTTCCGAAGACATTCTGAGCAAAAATTCCATATAAACATTTGTCCTAATCTCAGAATTACACTAATTTGAAGTTGTTTGTAAAATATCTTTTTCATTAGTTTTAAGAGTAAAAGAATATTACAAATAAAGAATGGACTCTTCAGAAGTGTCATTTCTTTAATGGCTAGTGTTCTGAAGCTAAAAATCTGTTGTTAATTGCTATGTACAAATTTTATTTTTCATTTTTTAACTAAAAATTACATCATTCTTACGCACTTATAAAAATTGTTACAAATCATACGACTTTATGAACTTGATTCTTTACAGTTTAATTATGCATCCTAATGTACAGTCTTAAAGAATTTACAAGAGTGGCGTGATTTGTAATAATTCTGTGGTGTTTGGGTAAAGGGAGATAAGTCATAAAAATGAGTTCGGAGATAAATGAAAATTAAACTTGGAACCCTTATTACAAATAATTTTCTACACAAATAAAACAACACATCTGCTTGTATTCTTTGATTTTTGCACACCCATTTGTATAATTTAACTTGTGTGTTCATCTGGGGAACAAAATTCCACCTGGACAAAAAATGACTTATACCCCTTTACCCGAACACCACAGAATTGTCGTGATGAATGCGTAAGAAAATGTAATTTTGTAGTTAAAAATCGAAAAAAAAAAAATTCTGTACGAAGCAACTATGGAATTCACAACACATTTTTGGCTTCAGAATACTAGCGAATTAAAGAAATGATACTCCTGAATAGTTCATTCTTTATCTGTAATATTCTTTTACCCTTAAAACTCAAGAATAGTAGTATTTTACAAACAACTTCAAATTAGTGTAACTCTGAAAATACTTAGAATAGGAAAAATTGTTTATATGATATTTTTGCTCAGAATGTCTTCGGAAATAAGCTCCGTAAGGGACTGTAAATCCTCGTGAATCATCCTGTATATGTCAATAATAAAATTTCAGCTATTTCTTTCACTTCCACTTTTTAAGAAAAAGCGAGAGTGTTTCCTTAAGGGAAGAAGATAGTGAAATGTGGTGAAAAACAAGTGAATTTTTCATTTTTTTTCCTTTAAATTAATCTTTCACAAGTGAAAAATATACTACATAAAATTTAGGGGAGAGTCGGGTAGTATCGGACATCGGGTAGTATCAGACAGTGCGTTTCTTTCATCTACCACCATATGGTAGTACCTGAATGACATGGTTACGTTTCTCTATGCGACATCACAGAAACGTAACCATGTCAATCAGGTACTATCATCGTGTGGTAGATGAAAGAAACGCACTGTCCGATATTACCCGATGTCCGATACTACCCGACTCTCCCCTAATACACATTTATGGACTTCTCAACTGCTGTCATGCCATTTATAAAGTTATGCTGCAAGGGTTTTTAAATGTCACTAAACTTTGACTGCAAATTCCCGTAATTTACACAACTATTTGCTTTATTTCTTTCTTGTTTTATTCGACACAAAAAGTTATATATCTTCGGAATTATTAATGTTACATACATGATATTTGGTATACACATTTTTTAGGGTCGACCTAGGTGGCGCAGTCGGCATAATGCTGGCCTTCAGTTTCCGAAGTTGCAGGTTCGATTCTGGCCCAGGTCGACTGTATTTAAATGTGATTGAATGCGACAGGCTCATGTCAGTACATTTACTGACATGTAAAAGAACTCTTGCGGGACAAAATTCCGGCACACTGGCGACGCTGATATAACCTCGGTAGTTGCGAGCGTCGTTAAATAACACATAATTTCGATGATAATCAGCCTAACTTCATTTTTTAAATGTGACTTTTTTGTTGTAGTTAGTTAAAATTTAATTACTCGTACGAAACGTGAAGATATGTTTTTTGACAATTATGTGTACATTCCTTCATAAAAAGTAACTAATAATAATGTGTTAAAATTTAATTATAGCTGTTTCTGAAAAAAAATCAATTGAGAGATAAGCTCTTTTACCTGAACACCATCGATTTAATTTAAAACATTCTTTAGGTACTAAGAAATTGTTTGTCTCTGTAATAGAAATTTATTTTGCTGCATTTCTAACATATGCCTCCATATACACAGGGTGGAAATGAAATAACCTTGCGATTGAAAGGGACGATAGGGTACACTTAAATGAATAGAAACCCTATATTATGTTTTGTGATTAAATGCACGGTTAATTATAAAATTGAGTTGGAAGTTTCAGGAGTCCGGCAACATCGCCGCTAACACACTACTCTTTCTTCTCGTAATACAGGTGTAAGAGGACAACGAACTCAGGTCTGTCTCTCTAGTTCATAGATGGGCATCGTGCCTAACTTGAGAATCTGTGCCTCACTGACCTTCACAGAGCTTATCGCTCTGAGTGACATCATCTTCACAGTCCCCGTTTCTCCCTCACGCAGCTCCTAGGCGTGGGCAGGTTCTATATCATTTCATAAGCAATATCAGTGGTGGCATAATGGCATTATTAAAGCAGTGTGTACGCGTTAGAAAACGATTATTTCATGAGAAATGGGAGGAAGAATTTTTTTGCTGTTTAGAAGGGGAGAACATACGATGTTTGTTATGCTCGAAAATCCTATTAGACATTAATAAATTTAATATACAACGACATTACTTCTTATGTCATAAAGAACATGCTGAATTAGAAGGTAAGACAAATTAAATGTTATTTTTCATACTATTCCGAAGAAAATTTATGATCTTAACATTTGCACAGTATACTACATACGACATTATACCTTAAACACGCTGCATTAAAAGGTACGAGGAATTAAATGTTGTTTGTAGGTATTATTTGCAAAAGAAATTTATAAAAAAAATATCAAATGTGCGTAGAAAACGAAATATGATTTTCTGAAATTATTTTAGGTCGAGAACGTGCAAATCTATTAAGTAATCTTGATAAACGCCAGAATATTCAAGAAAATAAACGTAGATAACGTGATGGAATATTATTGGCTAGTTACGCAATTTCTCGCCTGTGATTTAAATCAATTCAGTGACGGAGAAACAGTAAAGAGGTTTATGATTAAAGCTGCCGAATTAATTTACCAAATTGAATAAAAGTTTTCGAGTCTCTCACGTTAACCAAGCGCTTTCCTAATAATTCGTCACTGACCGCCTTAGCGATTACGATAAGGTGACGCAGGTCACAGCAGTTTATATTTCCCATCCTACTCTGCAGTCTCCTCTCCTAGTAAACAAACTATTTCAAATCGAGTGGCTCACGTAACCGAAAATTGTGCCCATGTATGCTCTAGTTGAAGTACCTTCCACATCCCTCTCAGGCTACGACGTTGCAAGCTCGTCGCGTTGGTCGTTGGCTTCAAATTAGTGGTTTTTCAATTAAATTTACACAAAAACCATCCACGCTATTGAAATACGCCAGAGGGATAAATTATTCTTTATTAGATTTTCTATCGATATGCACAAAAATCACGATCCTAGTCTCAAGAGTTGCGGAATAACAGGGTGTTAAGCTTTTGGGGTGGAAACAATTTTTTTCTGAGAAAACTGTCAATTTTTTTTTACCAATATCATTTTACACTTTTTTACATACAGTAACATGAGCTATTCGCTCTGAAAATTTGCAGGGGTTATTTCACTTCCTCCCTGTATATACTAAGTGTAAAAAGTGAAAAATTGGTCGCTGGCTTCAAATTAGTGGTTTTTAAATTAAATTTACACGAAAACTGTTCACGCTATTGAAATACGCCAGAAGGATAAATTATTCTTTATTAGATTTTCTATCGATATGGATAAAAACCACAATCCTAGTCTCAAGAGTTACCGAATAACAGGGTATTAAACATTTGGGGGGGAAACAATTTTTTCTGAGAAAACTGTCAATTTTTTTTACCAAAATCATATTAGACTACACTTTTTTACATTCAGTAAAATGAGCTATTCGCTCTGAAAATCTGCAGGGGTTATTTACTTCCACCCTGTATATACGAAGTGTAAAAATTGGGGATGTGTATCAAAATTAAGCCCAGACTAGTTGAGAAGAATAAAATGGTCTAGTTGTAAAGTGGTCTGTAAAGTGGTCGGCCTCAAAATCCAATCGACATATATGTATGCATGAAGAGTGATAAAGTGTTAATTTATTACGGAAACTCTGCTAATTCCGCAGTACGGGTAATTCCGCAGTAGTACATATATGATTTTACTGCGGCTTTACAATAGGGTGAACGTAAGTTTTGAGACGCTGTCAACAGGAGGCATGTCCTCTGCAGTGCTATAGAAAAAAATCAAGGATATTGGTCGACACCTCTGTCGGCAATACAGTGAAACATCGCAAGTTGGATGTTTTTCGTGTTTTGCTACACAGCTGTGAAGAAAGTGAGCATTGTTACATGTAAATTGTTCCTTTTATGTTACTTTCATAATGTATTTCATAATTATTTACTACTGCGGAATTAGCCAAGTCCTATTGCGGATTTATCCGCACTGTTGCGGAATTACCCGAGTTGTTCTTTTTCAACTGTAATGTATGTACAACTAAATATATTTGCATTTTAATAGATCTCTTTATCTCATTTGGTAATGAAAGGTTTCGTCCATGTCTACATACCTTGATAATATTGTAAATTTTATTTCAACTAAACAATAATATTTTATTCTTCCAACAATAATTCCTTTCTACAATTCACCTTAAACGTTCTCGTCAACAATAGGATTTTCACTCAACACGGTATTCGTTATAGCACTCCACTGACGGCAATGACAATTTACTTGGACTATTACGAACAACAATGAACTGTTAATCTTAACTAATATTTACAAAGCACTATTTACAAATCAGAACTGTCAGTTCTCAGTTCACAGTTCTTCTAGCTCAGTCACTCGAGTTCACAGTATCTCGAACCACAGACCTTCAGAGACAGTTCACTGTACTCGAACTCAGGTCCCTCCAACTGCGATCCACTGCACTCGAACTCAGGTCCCTCCAACTGCGGTCCACTGCACTCGAACTCAGGCCTTCGGATGCTGGCACAGTTGCGGACGCACACTCGAGTCGAACTCCGGTACACAAGACTGGCTTGCTTGCTCTGGCTCACTCGCTGACTGAATAACTGAAACTGCTCGAGTTCGATGGCATTTCTTCTTTTATAGCGAAATCATAGTTGCGAGAAATTTCTACAGGTGTGCAGAGAATTATCTGGATATCTCCACTTCGACGGACTTCTGGAAGAGTCGGGAGGGTCCGTCCCCCCTATTCCGCACGCAGCAGTTGCGCGTGCACTCTCCCCTCGTCGCATTGGCCCTTTCCCCTCTCTTCTCTCCGCCGCGCGCCGTCCTTCAGTGCTCCGTGAAGCCCACGCGATCTGCTCTCTTGCGGGACGCTGGTCGTGAGTTCGAATCTCACGTCGCTGTCACAATATTTTTCAATAAACATTTTGATAAAAATATGATTGGTTTACTCATTAATATTGCGGAATTAGCCGAGTCTCCGCCAAATGATTTTATAAACAAACAAAAAATACTGAAATGAACGCTACGATTTAACAATACTGACCTTATTTTCTTTCAAGGATCTTATTAAAGAAATTGAAAAAACGATAAAAGAGGCATTACACACATCTGTAACATCATCAGTTAATCCCAAGTGATACAAACCGGAGATAAGATAAAACATGATTAGCCTACTTTTCGATAAAGAATGACACAACACCATGCACTGTGATGCTCTTGAAGGTTACTGTAACATTTCGCTTTAAACAGACAGAATCATAAGTAATGTCCTTAATTTCGGGGGTTATTCTTTGAGATATTTCTAACAAAAAAGATTAAATACAATTTTGTTCGTTTTTGCTTTCTCTTTGAGATAAAAGTCGTTTTAAAAGAAATATTTCACAGCGTGTTTTGGGAAAGCCATTGACTTAATTCCCAATACGCTCAGTGATTTTTTTTTTTTACTTGTATCAAATACGAGATTATTTAGCGATGATGGGGTTGGTGATAGCGAGATGATATTTGGCGAGATAAGACCGAGGAGTCTCCATAGATTACCTCACATTTGCCTTACGATTGGAGAAAACCTCGGAAAATATCCCATCAACTAATCAGCCAAGAGGGAATCGAACCCGTGTCCGAGCGCAACTTGTCAGTCAGTTTAATAATATGATAATAAATGATTGAAATAATTTTAGTTTCGTCCTTTAAATGTGCAGAAATTTGATCCCAACAAATAATGTAACATTTTAGTATTCCTTTCCAGAACGAACAGTTACATTTTTTCGGATCAAATTTCTGCACATTTGAAGAACAAAGCTAAAATTCTTTCAACCATTTATTATCATAATACACTGCTCTCTTAAACTGACTGAGCATATTGGGAATTAAATCAATGGCTTTCCCAAAACACGCTATGTAATGCTTCATATAAAACAATTTTTATCTCGAAAAGGAAGCAAAAACGAGCTAAATTGTATTAAACTTTTTTGTTTGAAATAGCTCAAGGAATAACCCACTGAAATTAATGGCAGTACTTAAGGTTCATCCGTATGCAATAATACAGGGTCCGGCAGTTGATTCTAACGAATTTCAGTATGCTGTTCTGAAGTGATTATAAGATTTAGAAATATCAAAATAACATATCGAAACGATTATGGACTACGATGTTTGCCTTTTCAGTCACCAGAGATCCAGTTGTTTCCAATTTGTTTACCAGTCCCAGTATTGTGTTTCTTTGTAGGGATTACGAACACCAAATTCTCTCTGGTATGCCCTTTGAGTAGCTGTAATTGAATTCGTAATCCAGTATTACTTCACAAGGAAGAGTCGTTGATTTAATGTGTACTGCATTTTCAGTAACTAAAACTAAATATCGAAAACAATAATAAGGAGTAAAGAATAAACATCTGCGCATCTCGTGACAGGAAATCAAAACTCCTGCTTAATTTGACGTTAAAAAATGGTCATTAAGTGAATTTCCAGCGGAATAAATAAAGAATTTTGAACATTTGCTGTAGAGGTTAGTAATCTCCAAAAGATACTCTACATTTGAGGTATAACAAATTGTGGCTAGCATCATTCGTTTTGAAAGAAAGAAAGAAAGAAAGAAAGAAAGAAAGAAAGGAAGAAAGAAAGAAAGAGAGAGGGATAGAGAGAAAGAAAGAAAGAGAGATAGAGAGAAAGAAAGAAAAAGAGAAAGAAAAAAAGAGAGAAAGAGAGAAAGAAAGAAAGATAGGGAGATAGAGAGAAAGAAAGAGAGAAAGAAAGAAAGAGAGTAAGAAAGAAAGAAAGAAAGAAAGAGATAGAGAGAAAGAAAGAAAGAGAGAAAGAAAGAAAGAGAGATAGAGAGAAAGAAAGAAAGAGAAAGAGAGAAAGAGAGAAAGAAAGAAAGAGAGAAAGAAAGAGAGAGAGAAAGAGAGAAAGAAAAAAGAGAAAGGGAGAAAGAAGGATAGAGAGATAGAGAGAAAGAAAGAAAGAAAGAAAGATAGAGAGATAGAGAGAAAGAAAGAAAGAGAGAAAGAAAGAAAGAAAGAAAGAAAGAAAAGAGAGATAGAGAGAAAGAAAGAAAGAAAGGAAGAAAGAAAGAAAGAGAGAGGGATAGAGAGAAAGAAAGATAGAGAGGTAGAGAGAAAGAAAGAAAGAGAGAAAGAAAGAGAGAAAGAAAGAAAGAGAGAAAGAAAGAGAGAAAGAAAGGAAGAAAGAAAGAAAGAAAGAAAGAAAGAAAGAAAGAATGTGTTAATTCTATATAAATCACTGTGTACTACTACAATAATCAAATTTAATCTCATATCCTTTAGTTACAAAGAAATGATGGAATACGATTAATTAACTGCAAACAAGAGGTCCAGATGTCGTTTTCGGTTATCTTATGGGCAGGCATCAGGCATTCTGTCGATAATTCTTTCAAGGTTTTACAAGCACTGGGTCACACTTGTGATATGCAAATGCTTCAGTCACGAATGAACCTAACAGGTCACGATCTCTGGTGTTGGCCCCATGGGGCGCCAGCTCAATACTGGACCATGCAGAGCTTGACTGGAACGTTATTTATGTGACGAAATCCAGTATCAAGTAGCCTTTGCACAGCCAGGTCTGACTGGTCGGTGGCCAAAGCCCAGCTTAGTAGGGGCAATACGACCGCTCTGGAGTTTATCGCGAGACAAAACGATAGAAGCTGGCTTTTCGGTATTGTAGTGTTCAAATGCCTGTTAACTATTATACACTGCAATGGATATCTACAGACCTTCAAGTAATAACATTAGTTTCACTATTTCTTTAGATATTTTGAGTGTCACAAAGGATGCTGAATTACATTAATTACATTTATCATCTCATTGCTTTTTAATAATCTCTGTGGCTAAAAAAGACTACAAACTAGAATTACAAATATAGTTGTCATCTAATTGTCTTTCAGTATACTCTGTAGTTTAAAATGGATGATAAATGAAGAAAAGAAACTACAACAAAATTATCATCTCATCGTCTCTGGATAGTCTGTGTAGTTTAAAAGAGCTGGTAAATAATAATATAATTACAATTATCATCTCATCATCTCAAAATAACCTCTGTAGTGTGAAAGGAATGTTAAACAAAAAATTATCGTCTCTAAATAGCCTCTGTAATTTAAAAGAAACGTTAAATAAAGAATTACAATTATCACCTTATCGCCATTGAATTGCCTCTGTACTTTATTTTTTTTATTTTAATAGGTTATTTTACGACGCTTTATCAACATCTTAGCTCATTTAGCTTCTGAATGGGATGAAGGTGATAATGCGGTGAAATGAATCCGGGATCCAACACCGAAAGTTACCCAGCATTTGCTCATATTGGGTTGAGGGAAAACCCCGAAAAAAAAACCTCAACGAAGTACCTTGCCCAACCGGGAATCAAACCCGGGCCACCTGGTTTTGCGGCCAGACGCGCTAACCGTTACTCCACAGGTGTGGACTCTGTAGTTTGTAGTTTAAAAGGAACATTAAATAAAGAATTACAATTACAATTATCATCTTATCGTCTAGAATAGTCTCTGTAGTTCAAAAGGAACGTTAAGTAAAGAATTATAATTACAGTTATCATCTTATCGTCTAGAATAGTCTCTGTAGTTCAAAAGGAACGTTAAATAAAGGATTATAATTACAATTATCATCTTATCGTCTAGAATAGCCTCTGTAGTTTAAAAGGAACGTTAAATAAAGAATTGCAATTACAATTATCATCTTACCGTCTATGAATAGCCTCTGTAGTTTAAAAGGAACGTTAAATAAAGAATTACAATTATCATCTTATCTATGAATAGCCTCTGTAATTTAAAAGGAACGTTAAATAAAGAATTACAATTATAATTATCATCTTACCGTCTATGAATAGCCTCTGTAGTTTAAATGGAATGTTAAATAAAGAATTGCAATTACAATTATCATCTTACCGTCTATGAATAGCCTCTGTAGTTTAAATGGAATTTTAAATAAAGAATTACAATTACAATTATCAACTTATCGTCTATGAATAGCCTCTGCAGTTTAAAAGGAACGTTAAATAAAGAATTACATTTATAATTATCATCTTATCGTCTATGAATAGCCTCTGTACTTTAACAGGAACGTTAAATAAAGAATTACACTTATAATTATCATCTTATCGTGTATGAATAGCCTCTGTAGTTTAAAAGGAACGTTAAATAAATAATTACAATTACAAAATTATTAACTTATCGTCTATGAATAGCCTCTGTAGTTTTAAAGGAACGTTAAATAAAGAATTACAATTACAATTATCATCTTATCGTTCATGAATAGCCTCTGTAGTTTAAAACGAACGTTAAGTAAAGGATTACAATTACAATTATCAACTTATCGTCCATGAATAGCCTCTGTAGTTTAAAAGGAACGTTAAATAAAGAATTACATTTATAATTATCATCTTATCGTCTATGAATGGCCTCTGTAGTTCAAAAGGAACGTTAAATAAAGAATTACAATTACAAAATTATCAACTTATCGTCTATGAATAGCCTCTGTAGTTTAAAAGGAACGTTAAATAAAGAATTACAATTACAATTATCAACTTATCGTCTATGAATGGCCTCTGTAGTTTAAAAGGAACGTTAAGTAAAGAATTACAATTACAATTATCCTCTTTTAGTATATGAATAGCATATAGGCCTATAGCTTAAAGGAACGTTCAATAAAGAATTACAATTACAATTTTATCACCTCATCGTCTCTGAAAGGTCTCTGTAATTTAAGAAGTGCTGTTAAATGAATTACAAGAATAACCGTACCACCATACGATTAGGGGTACTATTGTCATATGCTACCATCAACTTACATGGGGTATTAATTGCAATTTCCTTACGTTGGAACATATCGTCTAAAGCAAAAACATGTAATTCCTACATCGAGTGCAGCACATGTGCATATGTATGCACTGCTTATGCTTCTGGTAAAAGTGCCGCTTTGTCACGATCTGTGACTCAATGTTTCAGTTGCAGACCTATGTTGCTCAACCTGCTGTTACGTATTCAGTGACTAGGCACTTTATTTACAGCCGTCATCGCTTAAAAGTCACTGGTAATTTATGGTTATCAATGTAGCGAATCCGGGTTTGATGCCCGGCAAAAACAAAGGTTTGCAACACTCATATAAGCTGCGAGGTTTTTGGGTATGTCCACTGTGTCATAATGTACAGAAACCTAGCATTTCGGAGTTACATATCAGTTCCATCCTCAGGGGCGGTAAGAAAAAGCGGAAATCAATTTTTATCTGTTGGATCCCACGCCAAGAGCTATTGTTTAGACCAGCGTTTCTCAAATTATGGTCCGCGGACCACCTGTGGTCCTCGAGGTCTGCCCTTGTGGTCCTTCAAAAAAGGCAGAAGAAAAAATAAAATTCAAACGAATTGCGTGTCTCTATAGCTGAAAATTTCAGAGTTTGGAAATGACACATGGCAATCGCCTTTCACTTATTCTCCCAGTACTGACATTTTATGAAATTTATTACCCTATACGTCTACCGACGTCCTACTCTACTTTCAACAACAAAAGAGAGATTTAAAGCACTATGAATGTGGTGTTTCTCGCCATCTTTTCCCTCCAAATCTGACGCCGCATCTGTAATTCAGCCAGGGACCACCTAAATTCACAACAGAGGACCGAACCTTTTCATGTATTTATGACTTTCTTAATAGTTTTGCCGACACCCAGTCTGCACATTGAAATGGTCACGCACTGTACGTCGTACATCAATAATACAACTCTGAGATCACAATTTGAAACTTATTTTCCAAGTAAACATGACGAATTTTCATGGGTTCGTGATCACTTTCATTGCGATATTGAAACTAACAAACTTTCATTGAGTGAAAGAGAACAGTTAATTGAACTCTCGAATGAGATCTGACTTAAAAATGAAATTCTGGTTAATTTCTGGACCTCATCATAAGTGAAAAGAGAATACAGTGAATTGTACAATGGTGCGTTAGAGATTATAATTCAGTTTGCTTCTACGTATCTGTGTGAGAAAGGGTTTTCATCACTAACTCTAATAAAAACAAAGTAGGCTACCGAAATCGACTCGATGTATGTGACGATCTCCGACTTAAGCTTACCAGCATACATCCAAATATAGAACAACTGTACAAGAATCGGCAGGCTCATCCATCTCATTAATGTATCAACATTTATTTTTTTTAGTTAATAAGTTAAAGATTATCCAAACTCTAATAGAGTTGAATTATTAAAGAAACAAAAATAAATTTTCTTCTATTAACATTAGTTAATATTAGTATAAAATTAATTTGATTTCATTAATTTTAATTAATTAATACTATTTTAAAATATAAGTATATTAGTATTAAAATATGCTACATACATGATAAATTTGTTTTCGAAGTGAACAAGATTAAGGTGGTCCGCGGAACTGTTTTTATATTTTATTTTATCCGTCTTAGTATTTATTTTATTATTGTAAATATTTTTTTGTTTTATCACTATTATTATTATTATTATTAATGAATTATTTTGTATTACAATCTTTGTATCATTTCTGTCACGATGATTCTATTATTATTATTATTATTATTATTATTATTATTATTATTATTATTAATGAATTATTTTGTATTACAATCTTTGTATCATCTCTGTCACGACTATTCTATTATTATTATTATTATTGTTATTATTATTGTTACTATTATTTTATATCATCAGCATTATTATTTGAACCCTGTAAAATTTATGTAGACTACTGGACTGTACCCGAGCACGAGCATTATGCTCATTTCGGGTATCTATCCAAATGTAAATTCAAATGTAAATTGTAAATAAATTTGAATTTGAATTTGAATTTGACTTAAAAAAAGTGGTCCCCACTTCAAAAAAGTTTGAGAAACGCTGGTTTAGACTATTTCGGACGGTACAGTATTTACCTATAGATCCGAAACTTTGTAGGTTTCTGGATTTGAATCGTAGGACTACGTTTGCATCAGCTGTCCTTAGGGGACACTGTTTTCGAGTCACTAGTACTCAGCGCCATAATGTTAGCCTATCAGCGCCATTCAGCCACATATCAATTCAAGAATATTATTCTCTTTAGGCTAGTACCAAGTGAAGACGTCAGGGCACAATTTTATTTCCCGTTCCACTTTTCAGCCTGCCCGTTGACAGAAGAGTAATTAAACAAAATTATATTCTCATCTGATGTGGATTAAAACTGTGCTCTGATATACAGGGTGGACCGTTAGTAATGTCATTAATTTCAGAGGGTTATTCTTTGAGATATTTCAAATAAAAAGGTTTAATACAATTTTGCTCATTTTTGCTTTCTTTTCGAGACAAAATTGTTTTATATAAAAAATTTCATACCGTGTTTTCAGAAAGCCATTGATTTATTACACAAAATGCTCTGTCGATTTAAGAGAGCAGTGTATTACGATAATCCATGTATTGTGGGTCCCTATCACCACGGCATGGCGCGTCCTCAGGTTGCGGATAGAGGAGACGGCCTCCAGATATGGAGGGTAGCTGCGAATATATTGAATAAGCAGTCGTGGACAGCCGATAAGGGGTGGTCCTCCAGCTTGGGGGTTGGGCGAAGGGCTAACAACCCATCACCGTAAAAAACAGCTTGTTACGTATCCCTATAATAAGCCTCGGAATAGGACTGATTCTCTGGCACGACCACAGCAAAGGAATAAGGTTTTGAGATTTGGCACTTGGAACGTAACTAGTCTTTATAGAACAGGAGGGGTAACATTAGTAGCAAAAGAACTAGCTAGATATAGAATAGACTTCGTAGGAGTACAAGAGGTTAGGTTAGATGGGAATGGCATATCACAAATAGGAGATTACTTGTTGTATTATGGGGAAGGAAACAATAATCACCAATTAGGAACAGGATTCTTTGTTCATAAAAGAATAAAATCAGCAGTAAAAAGGTCGAATTTATCAGTGACAGGTTATCGTATTTAGTACTTAAGGGTAGATGGTGCGACATCATAGTTATAAATGCTCACGCCCCTACAGAAGAGAAAGACGACTATATAAAGGATAGCTTCTATGAGGAATTGGAACATACTTTTGATCAGTTCCCTAGATATCACATGAAAATTTTATTGGGGGATTTCAATGCTAAAGTAGTACGGGAGGATATTTTTAGACCAACTATTGGAAAAGTGAGCCCACACGCAATTAGTAGTGACAATGGAGTTAGATTAGTCAACTTTGCCACATCGAAAAATTTAATTGTCAAAAGTACAACATTCCCCCATAAAGATATACATAAATATACTTGGACTTCTCCAGATGGATTGACACACAACCAAATAGATCACATCTTGATAGATAAACGGAGACATACTAGTATAGTAGATATTCGAACTTTCAGGGGTGCAGACTGTAATTCTGACCATTATTTGGTGATTGGAGAATTAAGAGAAAGATTATCAGTAGCCAAGCGAGTAGAGCAACAAGTTAATATTACTAAATTCAATATTTTGAAATTAAAGGACGAGGAAGCTAAGCAAAATTATCAGGTCGAAATTTCGAATAGGTTTGCCACTTTAGAAAGTTCCGACGAAGTTGAGAAAGAATTAGATGTTAATAGCGTGTGGGAAAATATCAGAGATAGTATCAAAATTGCAGCTGAGCAGAGCATAGGTTATTATGAAACTAAGAAAAAGAAACCGTGGTTTGATGAAGATTGTTGCATGGTAGTAGAAAGAAGGAAACAGGCAAAATTGAAATTCTTACAGGATCCAGTTGAGGAGAAGAGAGATAATTATTTCAATGAAAGACGGGAAGCAAGTCGTACACTTAGGAATAAAAAGAGAGGTTACTTGAAGGAAAAACTGAATGAGGTAGAAACAAATAGTAAGAATAAAAACATTCGAGATTTATATAAGGGTATAAAGGAATTTAAGAACGGATATCAGCCAAGGGTAAATGTGATCAAGGATGAGAATGGTGACTTGCTTGCAGACTCTCCATCAATCCTAAACAGATGGAAAAACTATTTTGCGCAACTACTAAATGTACATAGGCCAAATAGAAATGATCGGGACGAAATTGAAATACAAACTGCTGAGCCATTTATACCCGAACCCACGCCTTCAGAAGTCGAAATTGCGATAGAAAATCTGAAAAAGTACAAGTCTCCAGGTATCGATCAAATTCCAGCAGAATTAATACAAGAGGGTGGGAGTGCATTACATAGCGAAATTTATAAACTTGTACTTGCTATATGGGAAAAGGAAATTGTACCAGAACAATGGAAGGAGTCCATAATTGTACCTATTTTTAAAAAGGGGGACAAAACCAACTGTGGTAACTTTCGAGGAATATCACTTTTGTTGACGTCGTACAAAATTTTGTCCAATATTCTTTTGAGAAGATTAACTCCGTACATAGATGAAATTATTGGGGATCATCAGTGCGGTTTTCGGCGTAATAGATCGACTATTGATCAGATTTTTTGTATTCGACAGATAATGGAGAAAAAATGGGAGTATAAGGGTACAGTACATCAGTTATTCATAGATTTCAAAAAGGCATATGACTCGGTTAAGAGGGAAGTATTATATGATATTCTTATTGAATTTGGTATTCCCAAGAAACTAGTTCGATTAATTAAAATGTGTCTCAGTGAAACATACAGCAGAGTCCGTATAGGTCAGTTTCTATCTGATGCTTTTCCAATTCACTGCGGGCTAAAGCAGGGAGATGCACTATCACCTTTACTTTTTAACTTCGCTCTAGAATATGCCATTAGGAAAGTTCAGGATAACAGGCAGGGTTTGGAATTGAACGGGTTACATCAGCTTCTTGTCTATGCGGATGACGTGAATATGTTAGGAGAAAATCCACAAACGATTAGGGAAAACACGGAAATTTTACTTGAAGCAAGTAGAGCGATCGGTTTGGAAGTAAATCCCGAAAAGACGAAGTATATGATTATGTCTCGTGACCAGAATATTGTACGAAATGGAAATATAAAAATTGGAGATTTATCCTTCGAAGAGGTGGAAAAATTCAAATATCTTGGAGCAACAGTAACAAATATAAATGATACTCGGGAGGAAATTAAACGCAGAATAAATATGGGAAATGCGTGTTATTATTCGGTTGAGAAGCTCTTATCATCCAGTCTGCTGTCCAAAAATCTGAAAGTTAGAATTTATAAAACAGTTATATTACCGGTTCTTCTGTATGGTTGTGAAACTTGGACTCTCACTCTGAGAGAGGAACATAGGTTCAGGGTGTTTGAAAATAAGGTGCTAAGGAAAATATTTGGGGCTAAGCGGGATGAAGTTACAGGAGAATGGAGAAAGTTACACAACACAGAACTGCACGCATTGTATTCTTCACCTGACATAATTAGGAACATTAAATCCAGACGTTTGAGATGGGCAGGACATGTAGCACGTATGGGCGAATCCAGAAATGCATATAGAGTGTTAGTTGGGAGACCGGAGGGAAAAATACCTTTAGGGAGGCCGAGACGTAGATGGGAGGATAATATTAAAATGGATTTGAGGGAGGTGGGGTATGATGATAGAGACTGGATTAATCTTGCACAGGATAGGGACCGCTGGCGGGCTTATGTGAGGGCGGCAATGAACCTTCGGGTTCCTTAAAAGCCATTTGTAAGTAAGTAAGTAAGTAAGTAAGTAAGTATTACGATAATAAATGAATGTAACATTGTAAACTTCCTTTACATAACAAAAAGTTACATTTGTTCGGATCAAATTTTCTTCTTCACTGGGGTCAGCATGCAGCTCAATGATATATTGTTGTCCTTATATTTATTGTATTGATGTGCAGTCACTTCAAATCGACGCACATTTTGATTTATGGACATTTCTACACATTGCATATTTTAATTTGTAGACTTTTCTATATATTGAACATTTTGATTTGTGGACATTTCTACACTTTGCACATTTTGACTTATGGTCATTTCTATATATTGAATATTTTGACTTATGGACATTTCTATGTATTGCATATTTTCATTTATGGACATTTCTATATATTGCACATTTTGACTTGTGGACATTTCTATATATTGAACATTTTGACTTATGGTCATTTCTATATATTGAACATTTTGACTTATGGACATTTCTATGTATTGCACATTTTCATTTATGGACATTTCTATGTATTGCACATTTTTACTTGTGGACATTTCTATATATTGAACATTTTGACTTATGGTCATTTCTATATATTGAACATTTTGACTTATGGACATTTCTATGTATTGCACATTTTCATTTATGGACATTTCTATATATTGCACATTATGACTTATGGACATTTCTATATATAATGCATATTTTGACTTATGTTCATTTCTATATATTGAACATTTTGACTTTTGGACATTTCTATATATTGCACATTTTGACTTTTGGACATTTCTATATATTGCACATTTTGACTTATGTTCATTTCTATATATTGAATATTTTGACTTTTGGACATTTCTATATATTGCACATTTTGACTTTTGGACATTTCTATATATTGCACATTTTGACTTATGGACATTTCTATATATTAAACATTTTGACTTATGTTCATTTCTATATATTGAACATTTTGACTTTTGTACATTTCTATATATTGCACATTTTGACTTGTGGACATTTCTATATATTAAACATTTTGACTTATGGACATTTCTATGGATTGCACATTTTCATTTATACATGTCTATGTATTGCATATTTTGACTTATGGACATTTCTATATATTGCACATTTTCATTTATGGACATTTCTATATATTGCACATTATGACTTATGGACATTTCTATGTATTGCACATTTTCATTTATGGACATTTCTATATACTGCACATTTTGACTTATGGACATTTCTATATATTGCACATTTTGACTTATGGACATTTCTATATAGTGCACATTTTGACTTATGGACATTTCTATATATTACACATTTTGACTTATGGACATTTCTATGTAGTGCACATTTTGACTTATGGACATTTCTATATAGTGCACATTTTGACTTATGGACATTTCTATATATAATGCATATTTTGACTTATGGACATTTCTATATATAATGCATATTTTGACTTATGGACATTTCTATATATAATGCATATTTTGACTTATAGACATTTCTATATATTGCACATTTTGACTTATGGACATTTCTATATATTGCACATTTTGACTTATGGACATTTCTATATATTGCACATTTTGACTTATGGACGTTTCTATATATTGCACATTTTGACTTATGGACATTTCTATATAGTGTACATTTTGACTTCTGGGCATTTTTGCATATTGGACATTTTGACTAGTGGTCTTATTTCATTGGACGTTTTGGTTGTGGACATTTTTGTAGTGGAATTTCTGTATATTGGACTTTGTGCTGTGGACCAATTGACCTGGAATGCTTAAAGGTACTGTACATAGGAGGATGGACTGAAAGCCACTATTGACAACACTGAAATGTCAGTACCACTTTGAACATCTATTTCATTGTATAAGTGGCAGTGCATGAAGAACTTGTGACATTAATGCACATCGATAAAATTTATGAACAGAATACAACCTGTCCAAAAATTGCACTTAATGGTCTCCCCGGATTTCAAATCGAGTACCTAATATGAAGTCTATTCACACAGCTACAAGTAGTATATGATATTGTTAACTTTAGGAATTAAAGACTGTAGAAAATGGTTGACTCACCCCTTTGCGGTAGTCCCATTCAATCCTCGGTGGGGTAATTCCGACAGTCGGCCTGGACGTAGGGCGGCAATATTTTTCCCAGCTCATCTGATCCCGCGGATTATTTTTCCCGTAATGATAATCTTCATCTTCATCATCTGCTTCCGGTGACGTCACAGGCAACGGTTTCCGGTACAGAAATTCCGATTTTTTCTTCCCATATTTGCCACTATCAGAATATTTAACACTTGCACCATTACTATACAAACTGCCACTTCCAGCATACAAAACACTTCCGTTGTAGGAGGGCTTACTTCGAACACTACTTCCTTCATACTGTTCTGCACTGTACGTCTTTCTTGGAGTGGATCCAAAACTTCTAGATGTCCAGGGATCGTCTTTATGGTCCATTGAGAGTAGTAAAGTTGTTTTGTGAGGTCTTACCGGGTTTGTTGTGGTATCGCTTTTAGGTCGCACACCGTATCGTGAAGCCATTTCAGATAGAAGTCAATTTTCCTTTCTGGTTGCTAAGTAACAAGGTTTATATGCACATCGATAAAGTTTATGAATAGCCTTTATACATCACAGTAAAAAAGAAAAGCTGAAGATCACAACGTACGTTGGTATAGAAACCAAATGGCACTATTTAATATCTGTTATTGCACCACCACAAACTGAAAGGAATTCAGAAGTGTTATCAGAACTCAAAGATAACTTTTCACTCGTAACAGCGGCACAACAGTAATATAATTCAAATAAGCCTTGTAAACATATGTTTATCTGATAGATATAAACGTAGCATATTTATTGCATAAAGATTAACAAAGCGACTTTAATCGAAATGATATCAATTGAACTCTGATACAAGGAGGGATTTTGCCAACACTACAGTCAAATTTAAGTTAGATTACAATCTCATTATATCGTCACATTTTATGCAATAGCACAAAATTATTCAACCTATGCTGAAACCAGAAACCGCGAAAAACTATGGACAGATTGACGAGTGCATCAAAATTCCTGTTTCCCCTGACCAAGCATACAATGTACTCGGTAAATGAAGAAATTACATATTTCTGTATAAACAGAGTAGAAAATTAGGCCTAGTACACATTTGTGGCCGCAAAAGTGTGTTCTTTTCAAGGAACACAGAGTTTTGCACTGGAGGTTACGTTTTGATGCGAAAAGGTTTTGGTGGGACTAATAGAAGACCATGTAGTAAATTTGGTTTGAATTGTTTGCAGGCAGAGTGATGGGGCTATTCTGCGTATTCGAAGATACTAACTGTAGCACAAATTTTCGTAGAGACAATGTGGAAACCACAATTTGGTGATGCTGATAATATGTGATATGTGTAGGTAAAAAGAAAGAAGTATCAAAAAGTTTTATATTAAACATAACATAATACACTTGAACAATAAAATTTATTTCGCGAAATACTTACCGAATTGACAATTTATTTCACGAAATATTCACCGAATTGACAATTAATTTCAGGAAATAGCTACCAAATTGACAATTTATTTCACGAATTACTCACTGAATTGACAATTTATTTCAAGAAATACTCACTGAATTGACAATTCATTTCACGAAATACCCACCAAATTGACAATTTATTCCACGAAATATCTACCGAATTGGCAATTTATTTCAAGAAATACTCACAGAATTGACAATTCATTTCACGAAATACTCAGCGAATTAACCATTTCTTTCACGAAATATTCACCGAATTGACAATTTATTTCACAAAAAACGCCGAATTGACTATTTATTTCACGAAATACTCACCGAATTGACAATTTCTTTCACGAAATATTCACCGAATTGTCAATTCATTTCACGACATACCCACCGAATTGACAATTCATTTCACGAAACATCTAGCCTACCGAATTGACCATTTATTTCACGAAGTACTCACCGAATTGTCAATTCATTTGACGAAATACCCACCGAATTGACAATTTATTCCACGAAATATTTACCGAATTGAACATTTATTTCAGGAAATACTTATCGAATTGACATTTCATTTCACGAAATACTCACCGAATTAACCATTTCTTTCACGAAATATTCACCGAATTGACTTTATTTCACAAAAAAACACCGAATTGACTCTTTATTTCACGAAATAGACATCGAATTGACAATTTCTTTCATGAAATATTAACCGAAGTGACACTTTATTTCACAAAATACCCACCAAACTGACTATTTCACGAAATACCTACCGAACTGACAATTATTTCACGAAATACCCAACAAATTGACAATTTATTTCACGAAATACGCACCGAATTGACAATTTATTTCATTAAATACACACCGAATTGACAATTTCTCTTACGAAATACCCAGCAAATTGACAATTTATGTTATGAAATACTCACCGAATTGACAATTTATTTCACGGAATACTCATCGAATTGACTATTTATTTCACAAAATACCCACCAAACTGACTATTTATTTCACGAAATAACTACCGAACTGACTATTTATTTCACAAAATACCCACCAAACTGACTATTTATTTCACGAAATAACTACCGAACTATTTATTTCACAAAATACCCACCAAACTGACTATTTATTTCACGAAATAACTACCGAACTGACTATTTATTTCACAAAATACCCACCAAACTGACTATTTATTTCACGAAATAACTACCGAACTGACTATTTATTTCACAAAATACCCACCAAACTGACTATTTATTTCACGAACAAAATACCCACCAAACTGACTATTTATTTCACGAAATAACTACCGAACTGACTATTTATTTCACAAAATACCCACCAAACTGACTATTTATTTCACGAAATAACTACCGAACTGACTATTTATTTCACAAAATACCCACCAAACTGACTATTTATTTCACGAAATAACTACCGAACTTACAATTTCTTTCACGAAATACCCACCGAATTGACAACTTACTTATAAAAAAATCCACCGAAATAGTAGTAGCACAGTCTAGTATATACAATCACGAACCTTGAGTTGTGAGGGTACTAGGAACAATAGACTGTGCAGGTACTATTTCGCATTGTCTGTAATGAGGCGATAGTAGCGATCCTAGTATTTAGCAACTATCTATGGATGCATATTTACTACGTATTGAGCTTCGTGACTATATACTAGACTGTGGTGGTAGGTTTAACACCGAAATCACCCATTTTATTTCACCAAAAAATACGGCCCGTTTGCTTATTTCTGTTTTCCCTTACAGCACTCTTTCTTATTGTGCAACAATTATCAAGCCTTTGTGTCTAAAACAATAAAATGATGAATGGCTATGTAGTATCTCTGATATTCTATATTTAAAACGATACTGGTTTAATTGGTCTATTGTTTAAGTTAATTTGTACGTTTAATTGCTAGTTTTCGATTCAGTGTCATCTTATTGTTATCTTATTGGCGGATTATCTTGTTACAATCCAATATATCTTCCTCTCCGTTTGAGATTTGTGGCCCATTTGTTACTAGTTTTGCGAGAAAACTTTGAATTATCTGTGGATTTAGCTGTAATCATATCTCTTAACTCCCTCATTTCTATGTTGTCACTTTTAAATCCACTTATTACATCTGTGATAAATTTGTCTTTATTTAGTGTCAGATCACTGGAAAGTCCATACTTTGCCCGTTACGTAACTATACCACTGTAATCCGTATTCAATTTTTAATGGGAGCTTTCGGCACTTGTTTTTACGTTCATGACGTCATAGGTTTGTTTGCAAAGCCTAACCAAAGACAGACGAATTTACTGATTTAATTAATAATTTGTGATAGTTCCGAATGTCTGAGCTTCTCACTTAGTAATTTAACTTTTTTTATTATGTTCGCTTTTAAAAACATGTTTTTTTTTGTCACGTGAACAACAAAACATTTAATTCACCCGTTAACAATTCTGAGAATGAAGTTGCTGAAAATATGGCCAATTTACAAGAAATTCATTTATTCATCATAACGATACTTCTCTGCAACCAAAACTTCTGTGCGGAAGTAAGTTTCAAAAATAAATATGTAATGCTCTGTTGCAACATTCACTTCGCCGTTAAGACAAAGCGCTACTGAAATGTCCAAAATTAACCATTTTTGAGCTAGAGAGTTAAAATTTTTACTGAATATGTATATCAATATCATAATCACACAGTGTAAATTTCAATATTTTCTCATAAACAATTTTAAAAAAATTAAAGTTTTGCCTTTTTTTGTAATGTTCCTATTGAAAATTCCATTTCTAGAAAAAAAGTTTTACTTACTTACTTACTTACAAATAGCTTTTAAGGAACCCGAAGGTTCATTGCCGCCCTCACATAAGCCCGCCAGCGGTCCCTATCCTATGCAAGATTAATCCAGTCTCTATCATCATACCCCACCTCCCTAAAATCCATTTTAATATTATCCTCCCATCTACGTCTCGGCCTCCCTAAAGGTCTTTTTCCCTCCGGTCTCCCAACTAACACTCTATATGCATTTCTGGATTCGCCCATACGTGCTACATGCCCCGCCCATCTCAAACGTCTGGATTTATGTTCCTAATTATGTCAGGTGAAGAATACAATGCGTGCAGTTCTGTGTTGTGTAACTTTCTCCATTCTCCTGTAACTTCATCCCGCTTAGCCCCAAATATTTTCCTAAGAACCTTATTCTCAAACACCCTTAACCTATGTTCCTCTCTCAGAGTGAGAGCCCAAGTTTCACAAGCATACAGAAGAACCGGTAATATAACTGTTTTATAAATTCTAATTTTCAGATTTTTGGACAGCAGACTGGATGATAAGAGCTTCTCAACCGAATAATAACACGCATTTCCCATATTTATTCTGCGTTTAATTTCCTCCCGAGTGTCATTTATATTTGTTACTGTTGCTCCAAGATATTTGAATTTTTCCACCTCTTCGAAGAATAAATCTCCAATTTTTATATTTCCATTTCGTACAATATTCTGGTCACGAGACATAATCATATACTTTGTCTTTTCGGGATTTACTTCCAAATCGATCGCTTTACTTGCTTCAAGTAAAATTTCCGTGTTTTCCCTAATCGTTTGTGTATTTTCTCCTAACATATTCACGTCATCCGCATAGACAAAAAGCTGATGTAACCCGTTCAATTCCAAACCCTGCCTGTTATTCTGAACTTTCCTAATGGCATATTCTAGAGCGAAGTTAAAAAGTAAAGGTGATAGTGCATCTCCCTGCTTTAGCCCGCAGTGAATTGGAAAAGCATCAGATAGAAACTGACCTATACGGACTCTGCTGTATGTTTCACTGAGACACATTTTAATTAATCGAACTAGTTTCTTGAGAAAAAAAAAGTTTCACTCTAATTTTTTCTAAAAGGTACATTGCATATTACAATGCTCTACTATAATTTGTTCATTTGTGAAAAAAATGTTAAAGTCGAAAATTAAGTGACATATATCCGCGAATTTTTGTGAAACTGATATAAATTCAAAATTAGTATTACCCAAACTTATCCGCTATTATAAAAACAAGAAAGTAGCTATTACCAGCTTCCAATTCAAAATCCTAAAACACAATCTGTACTCGCGAGTAACGAAACATGAGATATTGTATGAAAATGGAAACAATGACAACAATGCCGTTTCACACTATGATTATACTATAAACCAAAGTATAGATAGATCACATGGGAGTATTGCCAATTTCAGACATAAATGTTCCGGATAATTTTATATCCACTAATAACCAAACATAGTTGTGTTATGAGAACGTCAACAATGTCTCATTAACATTATAAGCATAGTCAGCTAAACTATAGATATGAAATATCAGATGAGAATGACAGCAATGTTATCAATACTCAAACAACACTGCGGATCAAATTACAAACAAACTATGTCGTATTATTACCAACTTCGAATTCGAAATATCGCTAATAGAGAAATACAAGATGTTATATGAGAATGGCAACAATGACAACAACGTCGTTCCACACTATGGCTATACTGTGAACCATACTATAAAATAATACATCACATGGCAATATTACCAATTTCAGATATAAAGTATTCCATACAATTTGTAACCATTAACAACGAAATTATAGTTGAGTTATGAACTTACTTATGACAATGTGAACAATATCTTTTAACACTCTGGTCATACCGTGAACTAAGCTAAAGTTATGAAACATCAGGTTGATATGAGGATGACAACAATGCTTTTAAAAATATAACAACAATACTGACAATCGAAATTATAGACTAACCACGTTGCACTATTACCAACTTCGAATATCTTAACACAATTCAACGAAATACGAGATTTTATATGAGAATGGCAACAATGACAACAATGTCTTTTCAAACTGTGGTTATGCGGTAGATTAAACTTTAGATGGATCACATGGTAGTATTTTTATTGGGTTATTTTACGACGCTGTATCAACATCTAGGTTATTTAGCGTCTGAATGATATGAAGGTGATAATGCCGGTGAAATGAGTCCGGGGTCCAGCACCGAAAGTTACCCAGCATTTGCTCGTATTGGGTTGGGGGAAAACCCCGGAAAAAACCTCAACCAGGTAACTTGCCCCGACCGGGATTCGAACCCGGGCCACCTGGTTTCGCGGCCAGACGCGCTGACCGTTACTCCACAGGTGTGGACTTGTAGTATTAACTTAAGACATAAAAAATTCTTAAAAAACAGTCTGTATCCACTAGCAACCAAACATGGTTGTGTTATGAGAATGTCAACAATGTCTCTTAAAAGTATGGCAATAATGTAAGTAAATATGAAATATTAGATGTGGATATGACAATGACAACAATGTTTTCAATACTACAATAATACTGTGGACCAAAATTACAGACTAACCTACGTCACAGGATTACAAACTTCGAATTCTAAATGCCTTAACACAATCCAAATTAGCTAGCAGCGAAGCAACAGGCTTTATATGAAAATAGCAACAATGACAAAAAAATCCCTCCACATTATGATTATACTGTAGACTGTAGATATGTGAAAATTCTGACATCGCTTGTAGGTAATTATTACAGTTTACATACTTTCTTTTACAATATCAACCCTTGTTTTTCCTTGCTTCAATATTTAATTTTTACATAATCCATTAGTATTATTAGCCTATTTTATCAATAACTTCTGTACGTATAATAATAATAAAAATAATAATAGTAATAATAATAATAATAATAATAATAATAATAACTTATTTTGCATACAGAATCATAGTCTTTTGTTATATATATATATATATATATATATATATATATATATATATATATATAATTGCAATGCAGTTTAGAGGTACGAAGATGAAAGAAATGTACTGTATTTTGGGGTATGCTAGAAAAAAAGATTGAATACCATTGGTCTGGACCATACTGTAAACGGTTCACATAGTAGTATTAACAACCTCAAATATATTATAAAACGTTTCAAACAATTTTGTATCCACTAACAACCAAACATGGTTATGTAATATCGACACTATGACAACACCGTGAAGCAAACCAGACATGAAGTATGAGATGTCATATGAAGATGACAACAATGTTTTGACCAGTATGAGAATACTGTGGACCAAATTTATGGACTACCAAGTTCGAAATCGAAATAATTTAACACAATTCGTATTAGTGAATAACGAAACATCAGCTTTTATATGAGAATGGCAACAATGACAACAATGTTATTCCACACTATTATTATACTGTAGACCAAACTATAGACTGATCACATGGTGGTATTACCAACTTCAGATATAAAATGTTTCAAAGAACGTTGTATCCATTAGAGACGAAATCATGGTTATTATGAGAATGTCAACAATGCCTCTTAACGCTATGGCCATACCGTGAGCCAAATTACAGATATTTATGAAGTATGAGGTGTCATAATATGAGGATTACAACAATGTTTTGAACACTATAATCATACTGTGAACCAAATTTATGGACTAACCACGTCGCACTATTACCAACTTCGAATTCGAAATGCCTTAACACAATTCGTATTAGTGAATAATGAAACATCAGCTTTTATAAGAGAATGGCAACAATGACAACAATATCATTCCACACTATTATTATACTATAGACCAAGCTATGATAATATTACCAACTTCAGATATAAAATGTTTCAAAGAATTTTGTATCCACTAGAGATGAAAACATGATTGTTATGAGAATGTCAACAATGCCTCTTAACGCTATGGCCATACCGTGAGCCAAACTATGAAGTATGAGGTGTCATAATATGAGGATTACAACAATGTTTTGAACACTATAAGCATACTGTGAACCAAATTTTGGACTAACCACGTCGCACTATTACCAACTTCGAATTCGAAATGCCTTAACACAATTTGTATTAGCGAGCAACGAAACACCAGATTTAATGCGAGAATGGCAACAATGACAACAATGTAATTCCACACTATTATTATACTGTAGACCAAACTATAGATGGATCACATGATAGTATTAGCAACTTCAGATATAAAATGTTTCACAGAACTTTGTATCCACTAGAGATGAAAACATGGTTGTTATGAGAATGTCAACAATGCCGCTTAAAGCTATGGTCAGACCGTGAGCAAACTATGAAGTATGAGGTGTCATAGTATGAGGATGACAACAATGTTTTGAACACTATAAGCATACTGTGAACCAAATTTATGGACTAACCATATCGCACTATTACCAACTTCGAATTCGAAGTGCCTTAACACAATTTGTATCAGCGAGCAACGAAACACAAGATTTTATGCGAAAATGACAACAATATCATTCCACACTATTATTATACTATAAACCAAGCTATGATAATATTACCAACGTCAGATATAAAATGCTTCAAAGAATTTTGTATCGACTAGACACGAAAACATGGTTGTTACGAGAATGTTAACAATGCCTCTTAACGCTATGGCCATACCATGAGCCAAACTATGAAGTATGAGGTGTCATAATATGAGGATTACAACAATGTTTTGAACACTATAAACATACTGTGAACCAAATTTATTGACTAACCACATCGCACTATTACCAACTTCGAATTCGAAATGCCTTAACACAATTTGTATTAGCGAGCAAAGAAACATCAGATTTAATGCGAGAATGGCAACAATGACAACAATGTCATTCCACACTATTATTATACTGTAGACCAAACTATAGATGTATCACGTGATAGTATTACCAACTTCAGGTATAAAGTGTTTCAATGAATTTTGTATCCACTAGACACGAAAACATGGTTGTTATGAGAATGTCAACAATGCCTCTTAACGCTATAGCCAAACTATGAAGTATGAGGTGCCATAATATGTGGATTACAATAATGTTTTGAACACTATAAGCATACTGTGAACCAAATTTTGGACTAACCACGTCACACTATTACCAACTTCGAAATCGAAATAATTTAACACAATTCGTATTAGCGAATAACGAAACATCCGCTTTTATATGAGAATGGCAACAATGACAACAATGTCATTCTACACTATTATTAAACTGTAGACCAAACTATAGTAGATGTATCACATGATAGGTTTACCAACTTCAGGTATAAAGTGTTTCAAAGAATTTTGTATCCACTAGACACGAAAACATGGTTGTTATGAGAATGTCAACAATGCCTCTTAACGCTATGGCCATACCGTGAGCCAAACTATGAAGTATGAGGTGTCATAATATGAGGATTACAGCGATGTTTTGAACACTATAAGCATACTGTGAACCAAATTTATGGACTAACCACATCGCACTATTACCAACTTCGAAATCGAAATAATTTGACACAATTCGTATATTAGTGAATAACGAAACAAACTTTTATATGAGAATGGCAACAATGACAACAATGTCATTCCACACTATTATTATACTATAGACCAAGCTATGATAATATTACCAACTTCAGATATAAAATGTTTCAAAGAATTTTGTATCCACTAGAGACAAAAACATGGTTGTTATGAGAACGTCAACAATACCTGTTAACGCTATGGCCATACCGTGAGCCAAACTATGAAGTATGAGGTGCCATAATATGTGGATTACAACAATGTTTTGAACACTATAAGCATACTGTGAACCAAATTTATGGACTAACCACGTCGCACTATTACCAACTTCGAAATCGAAATAATTTAACACATTTCGTACATTAGTGAATAACGAAACGAACTTTTATATGAGAAAGGCAACAATGACAACAATATCATTCCACACTATCATTACACTGCAGACCAAACTATAGACGGATAACATGATGGTATTACCAACTTCGGATATAAAATGTTTCAAAGAATTTTGTATCCACTAGAGACGAAACATGTTTGTCTTATGATAATGTCAACAGTCTCCCTTTTAACACTACGGCCATACCGTGAGCTGGATCACATGGTAGTCGTACCAACTTGGCGACATTCGCTGCACCACTTGTTATCACGCGCGCTCGGCAGTGACTGCTAGGCTCCGCGTCTCGCTCCGTTCTCCGCGCGCTGCCACCCACTGTCACATCGCCTTTGTTTAACGACGCATTGTTGCGCACTTTTATTCGATCATTGGAATCGTATCAGTGCAGCCGCTGCCTTAAAGCTGCGCGGAGTCCTGTCCTGGATTCGATTCCCCACTAGAATAAGCATGTATATCGCGAACGTCTTAGTTCAAGAAAAAGATGTGATACTGATTGGGCAAGGAGACGTCAAGAGGTGACTGTACGCACCACGAAACGGGAATCCAAATTTATCGTTTGTTAAAATCATGAGCAACAGTTTGTTGCAATAGACATAAAATGTTCTAAATTACAAGATATATAAAATAATATATGATATACAATATACGGCCATGTATTGTGGGTCCCTATCACCACGGCATGGCGCGTCCTCAGGTTGCGGATAGAGGAGACGGCCTCCAGATATGGAGGGTAGCTGCGAATATATTGAATAAGCAGACAGAAGACTTTTCTCATCTAGTCTTCTGTCAAAAAATCTGAAAGTTATAATTTATAAAATAGTTATATGGGTATGGTTGTGAAACTTGGACTCTCACTTTGAGAGAGGAACAGAGATTAAGGGTTTTTGACAATAAGGTTCTTAGGAAAATATTTGGGGCTAAGAGGGATGGAGTTACAGGAGAATGGAGAAAGTTACACAACACAGAGCTGCACGCATTGTATTCTTCACCTGACATAATTAGGAACATCAAATCCAGACGTTTGAGATGGGCAGGACATGTAGCACGTATGGGCGAATCCAGAAATGCATATAGAGTGTTAGTTGGGAGGCCGGAGAGCAAAAGACCTTTGGGGAGGCCGAGACGTAGATGGGAAGATAATATTAAAATGGATTTGAGGGAGGTGGGATATGATGGTAGAGACTGGATTAATCTTGCTCAGGATAGGGACCAATGGCGGGCTTATGTGAGGGCGGCAATGAACCTCCGGGTTCCTTAAAAGCCAATAAGTATAAAATATACGGTGCGAATTAACGATGGATGGGGGGGGGGGGATTTCCCTCTGTTGGAAAGTTATCCCCCTCTCATAAATTCATATTAACATCCCTGCCGGGAATAATTTCTATCCCCTCCCTCACAAAATATATAATTATATTGTTTTCACATGAGTATACTTCATAAAGTCGATCATCAATGCGGTTTTAGACATAATAGATCGACTATTGATCAGATTCTTTCTATTCGACAGATATTGGAGAAAAAATGGGAGTATAAGGGTACAGTACATGTTATTCATAGATTTCAAAAAGGCATATGACTCGGTTAAGAGAGAAGTTTTATATAATATTCTTATTGAATTTGGTATTCCCAGAAACTAGTTCGATTGATTAAAATGTGTCTCAGTGAAACGTACAGCAGAGTCCGTGTAGGCCAGTTTCTATCTGATGCTTTTCCAGTTCACTGTGGGCTAAAGCAAGGAGATGCACTATTTACCTCCTTTATTTTTTAACTTAGCTCTCGGATATGCCATGGGAAAAGTTGAGGATAACAGAGACGGTTTGGAATTGAACGGGTTACGTCAGCTGCTTGTCTATGCGGATGACGTGAATATGTTAGGAGAAAATTCACACACGATTAAAGAAAACACGAAAATTTTACTTGAAGCAAGTAAAGCGGTCAGTTTGGAAGTAAATCTCGAAAAGACAAAGTATATGATTATGTCTCGTAACAAGAATATTGTACGAAATGGAAATATAAAAATTGGAGACTAATCTTTCGAAGAGGTGGAAAAATTCAAATATCTTGGAGCAACAGTAACAAATATAAAAGACACTCGGAAGGAAATTAAACGGAAATAAATATGGAAAATGCCTATTATTATTCGGTTGAGAAGCTTTTGTCATCTAGTCTGTTGTCAAAAAATCTTGAAGTTAGAATTTATAAAACAGTTATATTACCAGTTGTTCTGTATGGTTGTGAAACTTGGACTCTCACTTTGAGAGAGGAACAGAGATTAAGAGTGTTTGAGAATAAGTTTCTTAGGAATATATTTGGGGTTAAGAGGGATGAAGTTGCAGGAGAATGGAGAAAGTTACACAACGCAGAACTACACGCATTGTATTCTTCACCTGACATAATTAGGAACATTAAATCCAGACGTTTGAGATGGGCAGGGCATGTAGCACATATGGGCGAATCCAGAAATGCATATAGAGTGTTACTTGGGAGACCAGAGGGAAAAAGACTTTTGGGGAGACCGAGACGTAGATGGGAGGATCATATTAAAATGGATTTGTGGGAGTTGGGATATGATGGTAGGGACTGGATTAATCTTGCTCAGGATAGGGACCGATGGAGGGCTTATGTGAGGGCGGCAATGAACCTCCGGGTTTCTTAAGAGCCAGTAAGTAAGTATAAAATAATATTTGATTAAAATAGAGTGTAGGAATTAAGGTGGGGATAGGGGGATTTTCCTCCCTGTTGGAAAGTTATCGCCCTCTCATAAATTCATATTAACAACCCTGTCAGGGATAACTTCTATGCCTCCCACACAAAATATAATTTTATTGTTTTAATACGAGTATACTTTATAAAGTATAAAGTAAGCAAAGAAAATAATATTGACCTATTACCATAACCGGCAGGCTGACAACAATCAATAATAACTTAGGAATTACACATCTTATCTTAAGCCTGCTCATGGATATAATTATTATTATGATCAAGATGCAAGACAAGCAACTCAGTGCGACCAAGCGTTGAGCCGTATCGAATGAGGATGATAACAATTTTATGTATGGAATTCTCTATCTAGGATTCTATCCCCCCCCCCTTCATTAGAAATCTTAATTCGAATCCTGATAAAATGTAAAAACAGATGAGTACAAACAAAACTAATGAAATAACAATACTGATAATAACAATAGCAATACTAAATAATAATAATAATAATAATAATAATAATAATAATAATAATAATAATAATAATAATAATAATAATAATACAGAGTACATTGCTAGTAAGCTATACATAGGCTACTATATCCCAAAAGTCATGGTGCGGTTTCAGAGGATTATATTATTTGAACGAATAGAAATAAGCCACCGGCGTAGCTCTGTCGGCTAAGGCGCTTGCCTACCGATCCGGAGTTGCGATCGGGCGCGAGTTCGATTCCCGCTTGGGCTGATTACCTGGTTGGGTTTTTTCCGAGGTTTTCCCCCAACCATAAGGAAAATGTCAGGTAATCTATGGAGAATCCTCGGCCTCATCTCACCAAACATCATCTCACCATCACCAATCTCATCGACGCTAAATAACCTCGTAGTTGATACAGCGTCGTTAAATAACCAAGTAAAAAAATAGAAGCAGAAATGTAATATTGGTGCCAGATGAAAATAAAACTCTCAAACGTTTTCGAGTGTAAGTTTGAAGCATTGAAGGAAACAAATTTCAGGCATGACCGGGACTCGAACCTGGACCGCCTGTGTGACAGACTGAAGGTCTGACCACTCAGCCACCTAGAGGATCCCCTGACGGGGGACTAGTAGGAGGATGCTCTGGAAGAAACGGTAAACAGGAGAAAAGTTGGTATCGTATGGGGAGACTAAGAGGAAGGCGGGAAAGGGCAGATTGGAGAATGCTGTATTTGCAGTGAAGGATGAACTCTCTTGTTGCAGGAATCAGTTCCATCGTTAGCAATAAAACAGACGCCAGCTCTCAGCGAGTTCTTCCTGATCGAACGTCGACAGATCCAAAAATGTTTTCTTCAAATTTCCGCTTATCGTAACAAATGATCTAAACACTGTTTACATATTTGTGTAACAGGCTGTGCAATACAATTGTTATTGCGTGGGCCAACTCCCACGCTCAAGTGTGCATGACAGACGACGCACAGCCTTGTCAAGATCATCGTCCAGTGGCATCGTCCTCCACAACAAACCGTCGAGAAGACAACATCCTTCCTTACCTAGGCCGCAAAATTCAACCAGCTCCAGGAATACGGAACAACATGCACTACTCACCTGAAAAGAAGAGAAAACAACATATTTGTATCGGTTTGCAATCCATTTGTATTTATTTATTTATTTATTTATTTATATATTAATTCTATCATTTACTTATTCATTCTATCGTTTCCTTATTTATTCACTCATTTATTTATTTATTTATCTATTTATTTATTTATTTATTTATTTATTATTTATTTACTCATTTATGTATTTATTTATCCATTTATCTACTTATTCATTTATGAATGTAAAATATGGTGTTCCTCAAGGATCAGTGTTGGGTCATATTCTGTTTTTAATAATAGTTAATGATTTGGTGTGCAATGAATAATTTCGAGGGAAAAATTGTTGCAGGGCCGGGCATCGAACCCGGGAGCCTTTAGTTAAACGTACCAACGCTCTACTAACTGAGCTACCCGGGAACTCTATCAGGCACCGATTCAATCATTCACATTCAAGGGAGTTATACCTGAAACCTCGATTTGCATAATACACGTCACTGTTCGTTAACAGAAAAACCACAATTGAGGGGCTGGGTGCAAGAAGGGCAATTTAGAGGATGTGCCCTTTTTGTGTAAAACGCTTTATTGTATTCTCTGATCTGTTATGCATGTTATCACCAAGTTGTAGTTCAATACTGTGATCAGGAGTAGCCAAAATGTAAAGGCGTGCATAGATCATATTATTACGGTTTGAATTTTCAACATCAATTTTCTCAAAACTTGCATTTGAGAGAAGTGCCCTTTGTGCACCCAACCCCTCAATTTAAGTCACACAGTGTTAGTGTGCACTCAATGTTGGTTGCTTGACGGTTGGCAGCGCACTTTGAGGTCTGTGAATAAAGAGTGAAAAATTGGATCTGTGTTTGGTAGAGTTCCCGGGTAGCTCAGTTGGTAGAGCGTTGGTACGTTTAACCAAAGATCCCGGGTTCGATGCCCGGCTCCGGAACAATTTTTTCCTCGAAATTATTCAAATCAATTTCACAGGGAGTTATACCTGAAAGCTTGATTTGCTTGATGTGCAATGTCTCTGCTTTTTCTGTGGTGTTCGCTGATGATGCCAGTTTTTTTGAGACTTTTTAAAATTATCAAAGAAAAATGTTATTATTTCATTATTAAAATTCTTGAAAGCAGAAAATGCATGTTCTCTTCAAAATATTTTGGATTCTGAACCAGTTATCGTTGAAAATCATCCTGAAAGTTAAATCACTGATCATGAATAAGGATATTTGACACCATAGTAGAGGAGTTTTCATCAGAACTGATTTTCTTAATACATCTTCTGTTTTTCTTATTACAAATCTAAAACAAACGTTATTTTGTTTCTAAAAAAATATAAGGGTTTATCGATTGAAATTCTTATTTTGTATTATTTTTGATATTGCAGAATTCACGATTACAAATCAAACGAATGGTCGCATAGGTGCTCTCGATTCCGAGATATTACTGATATTACTCCCACAAGGGAGTGTCTTGAGGCCTCTTCTATTCCTGGCTTTTGTAAATGATCTGCCTGTTAATATCTCGTCTAGGGTTCGCTTATTCGCGGATGATTGTATGGTATACAGGGAAATAAAAAGTTATGAAGATACTACTCTTCTTCAGAATGACCTCAATAGAATAAACGATTGGGCAATAGCCAACAAAATGAAAATAAATTCTCTAAAGAACAAAGCCATCAGCTTTACAAGGAAAAGAAATAAAATAGTCGCATCGTATACGTTAGGGGGTGAAACCATTCCGGAAGTTAACAAATGTAAATACCTCGGAATAACATTTAGCAGCGATCTCGGCTGGGGGGAACACGTTACAGACACAGCGGGAAAAGCATGGAGAGCGTTACACTTTGTGATGAGGGTACTAAGAAAAGGCTCTGATAAATCCAAAGAGATTGCATATAAATCACTTGTACGTCCAGTAATGGAATATGGTGCTGCATGTTGGGATCCTTACAGATTAGAACATATTAAGACAATGGAAAAGATTCAAAAACGGGCTCTCAAGTGTTGTCGGAAAAATTCACCATTAAAATGGGACACACTCACGGACAGGAGAACGCGAATTCGATTATGCGCACTGTTCAAAACATACAGAGGTGAGCCTGCCTGGAGAGAAATAAAAAATTGGTTCCAGCCGCCAAATTACTCTTCAAGGAACAACCACTCATATAAATTGAGGGAAAGAAGACAGAGGACGGACACTGGAAAGTTTTCTTTTCTCAATCGTACTATCAGGGACTGGAATGCTTTACCTGCAGACTTATTAAAGGCTTTACCAACAATCAAAAATGTATTTAAAATAGGCTTAAGGACTTTACTAATAGACAATAATTATACACAGTATTTAAAGGGTGTAAATGATATTTTGTTATTGAAGTGTTGTATCATTGAAGAATCATGTTGTGTCAGTGAAGTGTGTTGTATCAGTGAAGAATCATGTTGTGTCAGTGAAGTGTGTTGTGTAAGTGAAACGTCTTCCTGTCAGTGAAGCTTTATATTTACAGTGGCAGTGCAAAGTATTTGAACAGTGAAATGTTCTTGAAGTATTAGTGAAATCAGGATAGAATCAGTGAAATGTGTCATAGTTCCAGTGCAGTGAGTGAGTTGACAGCGAAATGAGTGTAATGTGGAAAGGTACTTGTGCAGATATGAACATATCATACTCGTGGATTTTAGTTCGAACTTAGATTTAAGATACAAATTAGATTTATTTTAAATGTTATTTTAAGTGATCGTGATTCATTTAATTTAGGATATTCCCTATTATTATTATTATTATTATTATTATTATTATTATTGTTAGTATTAATTATTTGTATTAATTATTGGTATTATTATTAACTGTATTTTAATTAATAAGTTTATTATTGTCATTATTGAGTGTAATTAGTTACCACTGCCATCGAGTATATACCCATTGCAGTGTGAATAAATAAATACATACATACATACATATATATATATATATATATATATACGATCGCATCTAATGAAACCCTAGACAATGAATTGAAACTCCATTCATATCCGTCGAATGGGCTTAATCACTTCCAGATGAAAATATCTTATTTGTATCAACACACCATACACGTCGTGAGACGACTTTCCAGATTACATCTTAGTATGACGTCAAGAGTGGTAGCGTTGCCATGGCGACGCCATGTTAATAGCGCATCTCATGTAATAAAAAGAAACTCGCCAGGGAAGTGAAATCAAAAGAAACGTTTTATATTATCATCTCCACAGGGAGGAGCAGCTCAGATGTCGACTACAGCGGACGCTGTACAGAAAGTGTAGCTTGATTAAAGCCGCCCGAGTATTGCATGTTGCCTAACGCAGACGTTGATATTGGAAATAGAGTAAACACCAGTATAATTAAATTAGTGCGTTATAGTGCAATTTAGTGATATTAAAATACATTACATTTATAACAAAAAAACATGCATGTTCATTTATCTATAGGCCTATTTACCTCACATATTTTTCATGTAGCCTATGCCATAAAAATACCCTTAAATAAATTAAGGTGCTGAGTGCAATAACAGCTTATGTTAAAAATCAATGTTTTGAGGAAAACACTGTCAAAGTTTTAGTCGAAGTACCGTGCATAAAGAAACGACACTTCGAAAATCCAGGCCTGATCGGGACTCGTGTTTTGGACTGCTTCATGTCTATAATATACAATCGCAAACGAAATAATCAAAAGATAGGCCTACATACCGGGTAAGAGAAAATTATTCCCACATCGAGTATGATGCTTTTAGCGGCAAACGCTGGGACAAAGTGGTTGAAGACCGTAAAAGAAATGGATCAGAACTCGTAACTACAAGCAATAAAATATAATAAAGTTACTTAGGAAAGAAACATTAGTCGGTCATCAAGGACATGGAGGGGTCAAAATACTCGGGGATTCTAAGATGATACGTAGACAGGAAGAAGAAAATTTGCAGCTGGTAAAAAAAAAAACAGATTTCCTGATAGAGACCTTCACATAAAATTAATTGTGGACTATTTCTTGCATACGGTGAATTTCGACAATGAAGAATTTCTGTGATTTAGTATCACTACATAAAATACTACTACTATACAGTATGTATACCTCTAGAGAAAAAAACTAATGCATATTTTTGAACTTGAAAAGGCTTTTGACAAAGTGGATTGAATTAAACTTATGGGGATCCTGAGGAAAACTGATCTGGATTTCAAAGAGAGGAGGCTATTCAGTAATATTTATAGCAAACAAGTCAGAATAGGAGAAGAAATGTCAGAATAAAATGAAATAGGGAGAGGAGTACGACAAGGATGCCCTTTATCACCTACCCTGTTCAACATCTACTTGGAGAATTTAGTTTTTTCAGAACGTGAGAAGGGTGATACTAGGAAGAAGAATAAAGTGCATCAGATTTACTGATGAAATGTTAAAATGTTATGTTTATTTAACGACGCTCGCAACTCCAGAGGTTATATCACCGTCGCCGGATGTGCCGGAATTTTGTCCCGCAGGAGTTCTTTTACATGCCAGTAAATCTACTGACATGAGCCTGTCGCATTTAAGCACACTTAAATACCATCGACCTGGCCCGGGATCGCACCCGCAACCTTGGGCATAGAAGGCCAGCGCTATACCAACTCGCCAACCAGGTCGACTTTGCTGTTGATATGGCGTTGTTAACAGAAGAGGAGATGATATTAAGGGATATGATACTGGAGCTAAATTACAGCTGTGAGCAGTATGGAATGAAGACAAATGCAAACAAGACGAAGAACATGGTTTCGGGAGAAAAATATAGAAGGTAAACGCGCGAAATTCGAAATGAGACACTGGAACAAGTGGACAGCTTCAAATACTTGGGGTGTACTATAAGCAGTAACATGAGCTGCTGCCAGGAAGTCAAAAGGAGGATAGCAATGGTAAAGGAAGCTTTTAATAGAAAAAGGAGCATTTTCTGCGGACCTCTGGAAGAACTAAGGAAGAGAATAGCGAAGCGCCTTTCTCTTCCTCTCCGAATATGATCGATATATCTTAATGTTGTCTATCATTTGATTTCTTCCGCTCCGAACTTTTCCCCCTTTCATTATTCCTTCTAGTGCATCCTTCGGTATGCTGTTTCTTCCCAGTCAGTGATCCAGTCAATTCCTTTTTCTCTTCCTTATCAGTTTCAGCATTATTCTTTCTTCACCCACTCTTTCCAACACAGCTTCGTTTCTTATTCTGTCAGTTCATTTTACATGCTCCATTCTTCTCCATATCCACATTTCACATGCTTCCAGTCTTTTCTTTTCACTTCGTCGTAATGTCCAGGTTTCTGCCCCATACAATGCCACACTCCACACAAAGCACTTCACTAGTTTCTTTCCTATTTCTTTTTCCAGAGGCCCGCAGAAGATACATTTTAACTAAAGTAGCATTTCTATCACTCCTGGTATAATTTTTATACTGATTTAACTTTATGTCTTTCCAAATGGATCACACTGTATAATTAGGCCTATATTATATGTACTGTAGAATCCTATATCAAGCCACAATTTTCTAAGAATATCACGTTTGCATTACTTCTACGCAGGTTTATGCAACATAGACTTCACAACCTTAAAAAAATTTGGGACACAATTATGATGTTTAACGCAAAATTTTGTTTTTACTATTTGCATAGAAGTTGCTTCGTTTCATTATTTTGTAGCACAAAGATACACTATAAAGAAATGGCCCGATTCTGTGTATGTAACGTGATTCATTTGTTGATACCCGTAGCCTAGCAACCGCAAATAGCAGTCATGTTCTACATCACATGCATTCTTATTAAACGTAAAGCCATTTAAGTTTCTTTTTATGCCCACGTGCAAACACTTCTCTGAACATGAGAATGTAAATTTTATAATTTTTTACTCTATCCTACATGAGCAGAAGTACAATTTATTTTATTTAACAAAGTCTTTCAACCTGCACTTAAGTAGTTTGTCCCTATTACAGTTATTTAAAGAAAAATCAACCTCATGTCCATCTACAGAAACGATTCTAGGTAACTATGGAGACGTAACAAAAGAATTTACTTACTTTATGACTCTTCAACTTAAAAGTCACATCGCGACAAGAATTTATTGTGTCATCTAAAAAGCCTATTCTGGTAGCTCAATGCCAAAGTGTGGCTCATTATTCGACGAACTGAATTCGATCCTCTCGTCGAGGACTGGAGTGACACTTCGGGTGGAGTTCTTCCGTTTTCCTCAACATTACAATTTAACGCCAAACAATCACGATTTCATTTCACATTCCCCTCCATTTCATGCCATCAAATATGATTCCAGAGTAAATGTACGAGCTTCAGTGATGTCGAGTGAAGACGACCGGATAGTTTACTGCTTACGTGCGACGTTCATGATTTTGTACTTAGCCGGAGGGCGCCTACCCCACGGGCAGTACTCGTTAGTAGATATTAAGCTTATGAAGATCGTTAGCCTAAGTGTCTACATCTGGTGACCGTTACATATGAATGAATCGCCTTTCAGGTATCTCTGAAGCTGAAAAGCAACCCCTAAAGTCACTCACGTAACTCATCCCTACTTATTGAAATTACAGGCTTCATACTCCTACTCGTAATGTCTACGTGTGATGAACTTTTGTCTGTCCTTCTGTACAAAGACA
>NC_091124.1:38480000-38580000 GCF_040183065.1 Periplaneta americana | reverse complement strand
AACAAACAGAGATTAGAATTAGACTGTTTTTGAATCGATTTAAATTGATTATCAAATGCATTAGCAATTTCTTTCTGATCAGTAATGTGAACCCCATTTATTAATAATTCAGTGGGATAATTATTGGATTTTCGAAAAGATTCTACATATTTCCAAAATTTCTTGGGTTCATTCTTTAAATTTTAATCAATGGATTGTAACCACTTAAATTTATCATATTTAACCATAGCTTTAACTTGTTTTCTGTAATTGGAAAAAATTTGATAATGATGATCAGTTTTGAATTTCTTAAAATTTCTATGTGCTTTGTTCTTTTTCTTAATAAGTATACGCAAGCTATTTGAAAACCATTTAGGATAGTGCGATTTTTTTACGAAGATGACAGGAACAGCAAGAGATATAGCATTGTTCATAATTTGAGATAAAGTGTTGGTAGCAACGTTAACATCAGTAGCCTGATATATGGAATTCCAATCATGATTGTATAGAGTGGAATAGAGTTTCAAGTAATCACCTTGAGAATATTTAATGAAGGTACTAGATGGGCAGTGATCAGGTAGTGCCAAATATACTTCAAGATTAATGGAGATAGATGGATGATAATGATAATAATAATAATAATAATAATAATAATAATAATAATAATAATAATAATAATAATAATAATAATAATAATAATAATAATAAGGGTGTTTGAGAATATGGTGCTTAGGAAAATATTTGGGGCTAAGAGAGATGAAGTTACAGGAGAATGGAGAAAGTTACACAACACAGAACTGCACGCATTATATTCTTCACCTGACATAATTAGGAATATTAAATCCAGACGTTTGAGATGGGCAGGGCATGTAGCACGTATGGGCGAATCCAGAAATGCATATAGAGTGTTAGTTGGAAGGCCAGAGGGAAAAATGCCTTTAGGTAGGCCGAGACGTAGATGGGAAGATAATATTAAAATGGATTTGAGGGAGGTGGGATATGATGATGGAGAATGGATTAATCTTGCTCAGGATAGGGACCAATGGCGGGCTTATGTGAGGGCGGCAATGAACCTCTGGGTTCCTTAAAAGCCAGTAAGTAAGTAAGTAAATAATAATAATAATAATAATAATAATAATAATAATAATAATAATACTAATAATAATAATAATGAGCCGAAGCTTGGGCACTTAAACAGAATCATATAAACAGTTTGATGGTTATAGAGCTGGATTATCTAAGGTGTTCGGCAAACATTTCAAGAAGGGGAAAAAATACTATGATAAGACAGAATATGGGTGTTAACAAAAGATGTTGTTAAAGTGATAGAAGAAATGCAGCTGAGATGATACGGACATGATATGAGAAGTGAAAAATAGATTAAATAGAGAAGGTCTAATTTGAAGGCCAGAGAGAAGAGAAAATTGATTAAATAGAGAAGCTCTAATTTGGAAACCAGAGAGCCTTTTCAATCTTTTCTTCACAGCTTATTTCTTCCTACTCATATTCTTTTCTTTTGTTCCTCTTCATGCTACTTAATATGTCTTTCTTTTATTCTCGTTTTCCCTATGTGTCCAGACTTCATGGTCACTTTGTATGGCGGGACTTCTACTCTAATATTTAAATGAATATAGCTTTTCCCTTCTCCTTAGCCAGAATTTCCCAGTCTTTCTCATCTTGTACTAGAGATTTCTCTTGTATTATGAGAAGCATAACTTCTTTTACGACTCCTTCGGTCTTCCTCTATCTTTTTTTGCTTGTGAATGCATGTCCTAAGTCTACTTTCATGGTTTATTGCCCTACATTATATGGCTAATATGTCCAAGCCATTTTAGTATCTTTTAACTTTATTATAAGGACCATGAAAACACATTGCTCTATGCGAACAGAAGACAGATTTAAACATTTTTACGGAGTTACTAATGTCTCCTGATGTGACTTTTGGTATTTTGTGTTGTACCTGTCTCTAGCGATTTCTAAAAATTTATTTTATGCAATTCCAGCATTAAAACACACTTGTTATGCCGCTATAAATCGTGCACGATTGGCCTAATTCTGGCACTGGTACCAGAAAAGGTTACCTAGCAACTAGTATCCATGATGTCATCACCACCTTCACAACACAGTTTTATACAACGTACCTGTAAGAAAAAACTTCTAAATAACAACAAAATAACATTTTCTTAGAAATGGTTGCTTAGCAACCGTGCAATATATTACGTCATATCCAGTACTTATGTTTCTACTACGTCTTAACATTACATTTTGTAAATTTATAATAGTTTTTTGTACATATTTTAATGCTAGAATAGCATAAAACGTTGTCTGTAACACGTGCATAATCTTCATTATACTGTAAATACTCCTAAAAATGACCGCGCTTCACTCGTGCCATGATTATCAAGATTATACACTAGTTACATGAATTACCTAGGGGAGACCCGGGCAAAACGAATAACCCGGGCAAAGAGAATAATGCCTATTTCTTAGAAACGCCAACAGGTAGCGCTTTCTGCTATGTTGGGGAAGAATCCCTACCAGATTTTGCTGCTGGAACTGACTTGTCGTCATTCTAGCTAGTAAGAGAAGAAGTCAGCGTGTGTTTGAAGAAGAAAATTGACTGTTTTCTTAAAATATTTCAAGGTAAGAGAAACATATGTACCACATACAGTACTGCAGAAACTCTTTGTTATATGATAGTAATATATAGGCGATAGAATTAGTTCTAAAATGCCGTACTTACGAAGAAGATTATTGACGTTTATGTTTGTATAACCTTAAATGAAAAGCGAAGTGGCGTCTGCGGGCAAAGTGAATAGGGCAAAGTGGATAACTTATCCACTATACAAGTGTCAACTGTATTTTTGTATATATTTGTCTATTGTAATAAAGCGTGTTAGATCATTTTACATAGTGGAGGCATTAAGTCACACTAATTAAATTATAAATCAGCAACACTGATCTTAATTTTTACTTAAAAAGGTCGTAATGTGTTTTCAGATGGTTTAATTTTTCAAGAGGAAGACGGAGCAAGCCAAATGGTCGGAAGAAGACGAAAAAAAAGCACTTGAAGAAATAAAATCGTCCAATCAGTGGTTCTGCTATCTGGCCATACAACCATAATGTGTTTGTTGATGAAGAGTTTGCTCCCGATGAACTTACAGATCGCCCATATGAGACAGAAATCAGCGAAACGACTGCTGGCTCAGATTTAACAAATTCTGCGGTGCCAGCTTTTTAAGCGTCTGAAGAAATAGTTAATGCTCACTCATCAACCACATCTGTGATGTCGGCATCTTCAGAGAAATATTCAATTACAGTCATTAACATCGTGTTTATGTGTTGATTTAATTTTATTATCAGTGAATAGAAATTAAATAGAAAGGTGCAAATGTTATAGGGATATTCACTTTGCCCGGGTTAATTATTCGCTTTGCCCGTCTACCCGGGCAAAGCGAATAATTAACTATATTTTCTTTCTCAAATCATATCACTCTCCGTAGGTACGAGAAACGAATTGCTGTTTTGTAGATATGTGGACAACATGTGTCACAACCAAAGTCATGAAGTTTTTATTTCAGAAGCACCAAAATACAGCCTGTGGCGTTTATTCTTAGCTTACTCGCTTTGCCCGGGTTTCCCCTATTATTATATGACTATTTAGTTTTCATTAGAGATACATCTAAAAAAGTCTCCAACAAATGTTTACCTTTTCAGTAGGTACACGAAATATAATCGAAGTATTATTATGTTAAAAATATCTATTTCGAGATTTTCATGAAAGTACACGTTTTCGACACCACAGATACCCGAAATTAGGTTTAGCGCATACCAAATTTCTGTCTGTTGTCCTTTCATCAGTGTACAAATATGTATTCTATAGCTACTTTGAGACATATTTTATTGATATGCAGTATCTACTAGTGATAAACATTTCCTGGAAGAATTGAAATCTGAAAGATTGTCAGAATACCTTCCCTTTAATTAGCATTTTTTTTTCGATTATTTATTTTGCTAAGTTTTATAATTGTACTGATATGGTCATACATTTTCCTGAAAATTTCTCTCAGTTAAGCAATTTCTTATTTTGATATGATTATAAACTTTCCTAAAATTTCCTCCTCCCCTCCCAATTAAGCAGCCTTTTCTTTGTATGTTGTGCTAAGTTTTATAATTGTGGGTTAAGCAGTTTTTTTAACTTACTGGTTTTGTTAAGTTTTATATTAATTGAACTGATATAAATACAAATTTTCCTGAAAACTTTTCCAAAAAATGTTTTCCCCAATAAACTTTTTTTTTAGCTTATTAATTTTGCTCAGTTTTATAGGCCTAATTGTATTGATATAATTATAAGTTTTTCCGAAAATTTTCACCTTATTAAGGAATTGTTTAAGCTTATTGATTTTCAAAATTTTATAATTATATTACTAGTGTAATTATACAGTTTCCTAGAAATTTCCGCTTATTAAGCTTTTTTTTAACTTATTGATTTTGCCAAGTTTTATAATTGTACTGATATGAAAACTAATTTTCCTGAAAATTCCCCTAAAATGTTTCCCAGTCAATTATTTCTTTAGATTATTGGCTTTGCTAAATTTTTAAATTGTACTAATGTAATTATACATTTCCCTTATTAATACTATTTTAGCTTATTTATTTTGCTAAGTTTTATAATTGTACTATGTCATTCATCTTTATCCTCGTCGGTAGACGAACTAATACTGCTCAAACAACCACCATTTACTACACAATACAATACATTTTTGTATTACACAATCACACGAAAACAGTAAACATGCAGTTCGAAACTGATCATGATTTTAAAATAAACTTTAGTTGGAAATTAACTACACGAAACAATGATATACCACACTCAATACAACGTAGAACCACAGTCTAGTATATACAATCACGAAGCTCAATACGTAGTAAATATGCATCCATAGATAGTTGCTCACCACTAGGATCGCTAATATCGCCTCATTACAGACAATGCTAAATAGTACCGGCACAGTCTATTGTTTCTAGCACCCTCACAACTCAAGTTTCGTGACTGTACATACAAGACTGTGGTAGAACTTCCTATGGTCACGAATGATTGAGCTGTCAATGCGTTGTAAAATAAATTGGGGAATCCAGTGTTATAACCAAAGCTCGGAACTTGGGGACTTGTGTCTTTGCACGTGGCTAAGCGACCGGGCTTCAATGTCAACAAACTCCCGCTTCCAGCACTGAGGGACTGTCAGGTCTGCTATAAAAGTGGTTTCTGACTGGAACAACATATTGATAGTATTATGGTAGGTTGAAACACGTAATTTTACAGCATATATAATAAAAATAAACATGAGAAATATATCAAATTTACTGTTCTGCTCTGTACATTTTATTACAGTATACGACTACGTACATTCGAATATTTTCAAACCCATAACTTCTTCGCTGATATGAAACAAGAAAAACTTATTTCCAAGTCACATGAAGTGACGGGAGCAAACTTAAAATACTGAATGTTTTCACTGTCACTGTTTTCTGTTGATTTTCAGCAATTGCTAGCTGATCTCGTATGTGAGAAAGATAAGTATATCCTAAATTTTTCTCAAAAATAGTTTTCAATTTGTTCTACGGTAGGTTCCTCTGCTACTTGATCCATGGCTATGGACAAATTTTCCACTAATTTAAGGGACTGCAATGTCTTTCAATGAATGCCGGTTTCCAGCGTCTAGTTTATGTGTGGCACAACTTACAAAATATAAACTCTCCATTCGAAGAAAATAATGTATCTCCTCCGAATTCCTCCACGAAATTCTGTACCTAAAATTAAAAAAAAAATGTATTTTCAAACTTGTGTGATATCCATTCGAGTAACACGTATTTTCTAATTCCTCAAACAGACCGTTTACCTGTAATTCTCAGAATGTCATTGGCTTCGACATGACACAGTTTCCTCGTCCGTCTTCCTGTTATTCGATGTGACCACTTTCTTAGTACACACGACTGTCCCTGAGCACTTGCAGAGTGAGCTTTGTCGTTACTCATGCGCACGACACACATGTCCCCAAGTTCCGAGCTTTGGTTATAACGGGTGACATGTCTGGAAGGACCCCTTTGACATTGTTGTGCGACTGTCACTTAGGTCGCACTGTTTGCTAGCCGGATGGCTACTGCGTTCGATTTCTGCTCTTTCTCATCAGGATTTCTGACACCATCATTGTACACAACAATGGAAAACGATTTTACTGGAGGAGCTGGAGCTCTCAGGATACTATAGGAAAACTACATGATTACTAAACTAAGTCTGAAATGACTGCAATATTGTAAACTCTACTTGATTTATTCTATATTTACAAAATGTACAAAGTTACTTATTATTGTATCTCCAATGGGGGGTAGCCCTATTTTACATATGTATCCTAGGGCTATAGTTTTACACAAAAAAATAGGCCTAAGCATAAAACAAATTGAAAAGAAAAATAAATTAGCTTACACAATGGAAATAGAACCTAAACAATCCGTAATTTAAACATTGCGATTGAAAATCAAACATCAGTCATCAATTGAGACATACAGAAAACAGTTGCAACACATAAACAAAACATTTCTTATAGCGGTACTCTATAACACAATTAAGCAACTTTCCCTAACATACATCATAAATTAATACACAATAGTCACACAAACACAATCAAGCATCCCACAACTATGACTCACATACACAACAAATCAAGCATCCTCTACAACACATACACTTCAACATGATAACTATGCTTTTAAAAGTTACAAATTTGGCTGCAAAAGAATAAATAGGACACTGTTACTAAATACTGTTATTTCTACAAGGTCTTAAATACACCTGTAATAAATATGTGAAATTCCTTTATGCAACATTGCTTCAGAAGAACTTTTGTAATTGGTGGTGAGAAAGTTGTATCGCACATGCTAAGGTGGGTTTCTAGCCGGTATCTCTTGCGTTCTTGTAGTGGGCACTCAAATAACAGGTGGTCGACTGTTTGTGTGGGGTGTTCACAGGGACATGAAGAGCTATTTGAGTTGTCAATTGTGAAACGTTCAAAATATGAATTAAATTTTCCGTGTCCAGTCATAAATTGCGTGGATATGTAAGATGGTTCATAATTCTTTACGGTTAGTCTACCTTTAACTGTGGGAAAATATAGTGATTTGGTGATTTGATCATTTGTACTATTTAACCACATTGCATTCCAGTCATTTAAGATGTCCACCTTCATTTGCATTTTTACATAAGAGAGGGGTTGTTTAGAGTATGTGTGTTCTGTTTCCGAAATTGCGGCCATCTTGGCTAGATGATCTGCTCTTTCGTTTCCTGCGTTCCCTACATGACCACGTACCCAATCGAAACATACATGTTGCTTACATAGTAACAAAGTTTCCCTAATACCAACCGCAATTGGATTGAGGTTATATTTATCGTCAATTGCTGCGAGTGCTGCTTGAGAATCACATAAAATTCGTACATTACACGGTACAAAGTTACTTACAGGGTATATTCATCGTACGACGCCATGCCGCTTCTAAATCTCTCAAATTCACCCTCTCTGCCAGCAGTCTTCACTAACTAACTGCAGAATCTCCTCCCCAACACCTTTTTATGTTTCGTTAACCGTTTCCCGCCCGGGAGTACCGACCACTCCATCCACCAGGTGAGATGGGCTTAAAAGCACTTTTGATTTCACGTACTTACAAATGTCGTCTTAATCAAACATGTCTTACATTTAATTTTGATTCAGTACATTATAGTGTTAAGTCGCTATAATGAGATTACGCGCAAGAAAAGAGTTCGAACAATGCGTGATATAATGTTAACCAATTAAAATGCATGCTTTGTCCTACTGGACCAATGGAATTAGTCCAGCAATGATCTGAGGCGTAAGAATACTTTCATTGTAGGCAGTGATTTACCACACGCCCGACAAGACTCTATACCGCTGGCTAAGCATCTTAAGACCGTGTATTCCGCTGACACTGTTCCTGTTTCAAATTTAATACTCCACAGGAAATTATGCTACAGGGCGTTCTTTAGCCCTGGGGCATAACAATATTTATTTCCCTATTTTGTCTTTGTTCATTTGTCTATGAGAAAGTGAAAAACTCATGTGTTACAAAAGACGTGAAGCATATAATGAAAAAATGTGTGCCATTCTCCTGACATCGATTATTTTATTTAATAATGTCCGCTTTGAAGATTAAAGAAGGCAGGAAAGAATGTCATACGCGATGTATATCCTACATATTATATGGTCTTTCATTTGTTAGAATAAAATTCACACTACTAATGTTACACACGTTGTCATGACAACAAGTATGATTATGCTAATTCATTTTTGTGTCCACCCAGTGTTTTGTCTGAGTTATTACATGTTCAATATAGATATAATTGACTGTGTGCTCTGAATTTAATAATCACGCCATAGCGCCGTCCGCTGTTCGAACGCTCCTCTTACCTCTGTACACATAATTATCATATTATTAGGTTGGTAAGCCTGGAAAAGAAAAGCCTCCTAAACGTATTATCCTCACTTCTTTTGTTTTCTAATGCACTGCGTCGTTCCCATTGATGGCCGGGCGTGTGACGTCATTTTTCATTGTTCGACAAGATTGACACTTGTCATCGAATACATTTGAATGTGATGTTGTGTGAAACGTGGCTAGCGAGTTGAATATCATTTGGCTCAGGTTTCATAAATATGTAATGAGGCGGTATTAATATAGCCAGATTGACCCCAAACTACAGAGGAAGTCTGCTGTCACCAAGTTCTCTGCTTTTGGCAAGCGAGTGGAAATGAGGCATTTGGCCAGAAACAACCGTAGCTCAGTTGCCCAGGCTTTGAACTTGCAACACAGTCAACCGATGTCATTTCGGTTAGCCAGTTAATAAGGCAGTAATTAATATATTTGTCACCCAGACAATCATACAGCCCTGTTTGTCCATTAAGTATGTCAAATCGGCCCAATTAGCTACTCGGACAAAGAAACTTAACCGTCAGAATTTTGTGAATCTAGAGGTGCCAGTAGAAAATCAACATGAAATTCGCAAAATAATGTATATCACGACATTCAGCATTAGAGCTTTTTTATAACATGAAAACATAAATGAATTCCCTCATTACAGATCAAAAATTATTTATTTTATAAATTGAAGTGTTTTGAAAAAAGAACCATAGTCCAAAAAATGAAAATTTGAGAAATTAAGCATATGGTAAGCCTATTGTAGCGACCATCTACTGAATTAGTTGTTAGGGGAAAAAACACCATAGCCATATGCAGGGTCGGGTATTTATGGAGATCGCGAAAATCACGACATAATACATATACAATAGATTTTTACTAATCTTCACGAATTAATTGATTCTGATTAATAATATGCGGATAAAACAATCGCGACAAATCGCGAAATAAAGTTATAACAGTGAAATATGAACACATTCGCGAATATTACTATTGGATCCTTTTATAGCGAATTTCATATTCTGAGTTTTTTTTTTAGATTTTTTTTTTTTCACTTGAATTTGTTATACAGAGTGTTTCCGAGGTGGTGTTACAAACTTTCAGGGATGTTGGCGAAGGGCACATGTATCAATCTGAGATGGAACCATGGTCCGGAAATGACCGAGTCGAAAGTTACAAGCAAAAATAGTTGTGAGGAAATGAAATAATTTTATTCCTCTGTACACTTTATTTATGTGTATTTATCTGTACATCTTACACATACTGTATTCATCTGACGTTGTTTACGTTGTCTACTTACAGTATTCCATTCAGTGCGCTGTCTGAGGGATGGAGACAGGAAACTACACTAAAGCAATGCATATAGCGTAATGTGTAACGGACATGGTCGGTTCTGATATGCACGTCTGTATACAGCAGTGTATATGTACAAGTTGCAGTGTCCAGTCGATCAGTCCTAGTGAAATGGAAGAGTACACGAGAACGGAATATGCAGACCTGATTTTCGAATACGGATGAGCCAATGGTAACAGTAGATAATCTCACAGATTGTATCGGGGCAAGTACCCACGTAGGAGACATCCGGCCCATACCATCTTTCCACTACTGTTCCAAAAGTTAAGGAAAGGAGGGCACGTGGTGCGAAATTACAATTCCATTTCTACACAACTATTTTTGCTTATAACTTTCGACTCAGTCATTTCCGGACCAGGGTTCCTGATCTCAAATTGATACATGTGCCCTTCCCCATCATCCCTGAAAGTTTGTAACACCACCTCGGAAACACCCTGTATATCCAAGTAGGCTACATAACATGGTATTCCAAATGTTTTGATTAGTGAACTCAAAAGACGGAGAATTCAACATTTCACTAATAATTTGAAAGTGTTAATTTGAGGGCTGTAGATAATAGTACATTATCCAACGAGTCTATAATGATAGTAATTAAGAAAGCGAGTATGGATGTTTATGGAACGAGCGCAAGCGAGTTTCATAATTTTCATACGAGCTTCTTAAGTACCATTATAGGCGAGTTTCATACGACTTTTTATGCTCGACCATATTTCTAACTTGAAATTACCGGTATTAGGATGTATACATTTTATTTGTATCTGACAAGATCGGAAGTGACCTTGTTCTAGGTCGTGAATTGTGAGATGTGCGCAGAAGCGAAATTCCGAGGAACAATAATGTCACTGACTTTGTGTAATCCCGTTAAACGTGGTATAACTTTGATTATTGAATTCGACATTGAAAAACGAGATGACAAATTGAATTTATTTGAATATTATTTACAATTAACGCTAATTATTATAGTAACAGAACATGACCTTCTGCGACATTATTGGATTTCAGCCTCCGTGACTTTTCGCTAATTCTCTTTCGATTGCATATCCGAGAATAATCGATACTTGCGGTTTTATAACGGTACAAAGCTGACTTGTCATTGGCTGAACACATGTAAGCTGAGTTATCATTGGCTGAAGACCTGTACTTTAATGAGTAGGTGTACTTTAATGACATGCATTAAAGGACTGCTACCAGGTGTATAATTACTACATTTCGGCATGGTCGAGCATAAAAATAATAATGTTGGTTAAGAGAATGAAGATTGAAAAATGAGATTAATAATGCTGTTGAAAATGACGGTAACACTGATGTAGAAGATCAAAAATAAAATATGATGATTATGATAGAAAGATTAGAAAGTGGGGAAGAAGTTCCACTCTCTAGGTTGAACAAGAACCATCCATATCGGTTGTTATCAGCCTGACCTCTGGGCACACCGTGGCTGAATTATTAGGCTAATCTTTGTTTGAAGTATGTGATTGGGCTTTGATTCATGCACATGTCAGTAGAGCAGACAAAAACTTGCTGGTCGTCCTGTGGTTTAATGAACATATCTCGCGTTTTACCGAGGCTGGGGTAGCCCGTACGCATGGGTGTTATTTATAGATGCAGGTTCCAGTTAATGAGAATATACTCAACCATAAAGAGAAATAGTTGTGGGACTCCGGCTGTCGAAAAGAGTGGGGGTACCACAGGATCATAATTTTTAAGAAATACGTTTTAATACGAAGTCTCTTGCAAGACTTTTCTGTTATGATATACTGAGCAATTAAAAAAGAAGACATTTGAGACGGAATTATTGTCGCCTTTAAATTAAATTCTTCTTCCCTTTCGTATCTCCCTTATTTCAGGGTCTGTACCGAATCACAAGAACGGCTTAAGTAGCCTGGGAAACAATATTGTTGGTATTTCTGGAATAAAGTGGGCCGCGACTGCAGAAATTTCATTTGTCATTCTTACATCAAGTAGAGAGGAAAAGACAAAAATATAGGGAGGAAAAAAGAAGTAAATAAAAGGGTGTAAAGAAAGAGGCTAAAAAAGGAAAAGAAAATAATAGAAAAGGATACAAGTGCAGGAGAAAAGGAACAGGAATGAGGTTTAGAGAAGGAAGAATGAATAGTAGAAGAAGTGTAGAAAAGAATAAGGTGGAATTAAAAAGTAGGTACGAAAGAATTTATTTATTTATTTATTTATTTATTTATTTATTTCAACAAAGACTACAGAATAGAATATCAAACTACAGATTATATTTACAACAATAGAAATAGAAATAAAATAATACAATCAATATAAAAAGAGGATACAATAATATTAACAAAATTTGAGGACCGAATGAGCAGCGCTCGTGTTCGGTCGCAGTATATTATTAATATAAGAGGAATATACAAAATAAAATAAAATAGGAACTAAAATTAAATTTATAGCTACATTGAAAATCATGTAATATATTATTAATATAGGAGGAATATAGAAAATAAAATAAAATAGGAACTACAATTAAAATTAAAGCTTCATTGAAAATTATGTAATATAATATATTATTAATATAAGAGGAATATAGAAAATAAAATAGAATGGGAACTAAAATTAAAATTACAGCTACATTGAAAATTATATAATATAATATATTATTAATATAAGAGGAATATACAAAATAAAATAAAATAGGAACTAAAATTAAAATTAGAACTACATTGAAAATTATATAATATATTATTAATATAAGAGGAATATAGAAAATAAAATGTAATAGGAACTACAATTAAAATTACAGCTACAATGAAAATTATGTAATATGATATGTTATCAATATAAGAGGAATGTACCAAATAAAATAAATAAGAACTAAAATTAAAATTACAGCTACATTGAAAATTATGTAATATAATATATTATTAATATAACAGGAATATACAAAATAAAATAAAATAGGAACTAAAATTAAAATTACACCTACAGTGAAATTATATGATATAATATATTATTAATATAAGAGGAATGTACCAAATAAAATAAATAAGAACTAAAATTAAAATTACAGCTACAATGAAAATTATATAATATAATATATTATTAATATAAGAGGAATATACAAAATAAAATAAATAGGAACTAAAATTAAAATTACAGCTACAATAAAAATTACGTAATATAATATATTATTAATATAAGAGGAATATACAAAATAATATAAATAGGAACTAAAATTAAAATTAGAGCTACAATGAAAATTATATAATATAATATATTAATATAAGGGGAATATACAAAATAAAGTAAAAGAGGAAGTAAAATTAAAATCACAGCTACATTGAAAATTATATAATGTAATATATTATTAATATTAGAGGAATATACACAATAAAATAAAATAGGAAGTAAAATTAAAATTACAGCTACATTGAAAATTATATAACATAATATATTATTAATATTAGAGGAATGTACAAAATAAAATAGGAACTAAAATTAAAATTACAGCTACATGGAAAATTATATAATATAATATATTAATGTAAGGGGAATATACAAAATAAAGTAAAATGGGAACTAAAATTAAAATTACAGCTACATTGAAAATTATATAATGTAATATGTTATTAATATTAGAGGAATATAGGAAATAAAATAAAATAGGAACTAAAATTAAAATTACAGCTACATGGAAAATTATATAATATAATATATTAATGTAAGGGGAAAATACAAAATAAAGTAAAATGGGAACTAAAATTAAAATTACAGCTACATTGAAAATTATATAATGTAATATGTTATTAATATTAGAGGAATATAGGAAATAAAATAAAATAGGAACTACAATTAAAATTACAGCTACAATGAGAATTATGTAATATAATATATTATTAATATAAGAGAAATATACAAAAGAATATAAAATAGGAACTACAATTAAAATTACAGCTACAATGAAAATTATATAATATAATACATTATTAATATAGGAGGAATATACAAAATGAAATAAAATAGGAACTGCAATTAAAATTACAGCTACAATGAAAATTATATAATATAATATATTATTAATATAAGAGGAATGTTTCCAGTAGTGCTTTAGAATGACTCTAATCTCAAAATTTATCACCTTCATTTTATCATATTATTTGCATTAATATTTGTTGACAGTCACATACTGACAGTACGCAAAACTAACCGTAGCTGCCTGTAAATTGCACTGCCAAACTAAAGAAAATTATTAAAATTTTACTAAACACGAAACTCAAAAACTAGACGTTACTTATGAGAGGATCTAATATTAATTGATTTTCCTTCTTGTCACTTATAAGGCTTGTTATGGGTAAGATTCGACCAGCTGTATCTCCACATCCGTTGAAAATTGGATACATGTTTATATGAACTTTTTTAGTTAGTAGTAGTCCATACTACTACCACGTAAAATGTTTACTATTTCTCCTGAATCACCCTGTATATAGAAAAGAATTGAAGCAGAAGAAGAAGAAGAAGAAGAAGAAGAAGAAGAAGAAGAAGATAATGATGACGGTAAAGGTTAAAAAAGACGAGACTACCAAGAGAAGAAATTGGGGATAGAAGGGGTAAATAGATTGGTTAAAACATGTATGAATTGCAATGCTGTATTGCACCTGATCAAGTCGGGGTGCTACAGATTCAATACCACTTTGGTTGTTCCCGATGATACCCGACGGAAGCCATGCATCATGATTTGGCACTAAAATTTTAATGAACACGTCAGGACGTTGTTACTTGGGCCATCGTATAAATCAGCTCGCGAGGCGGGCCTAGCTGCAACAGGCCTGTTGAACCTGGGATGAACAAGAAACCATTAGTGATAGATTGTCAGTATTGGAATCGTTGGGTTACCTAGGAAACACGTTGCGATATCGCTGGGAAATTAAATACTGTATGGTTCAGTGTGAATTACTGCATATGGTTTTATAATCAGACTAGTAGCTTGTGCAGCAAATGCTGCTGCAAACTAAGTTCGTTAGACGTTCAAATAAAAATTTTTCAGATTTATTTTCAATGAAGAATACTTGTCTTTTTATAGGTAGTTATTTTCTTCCATAATAATGAAACCTACTCACTCTGAATGGATTTTTTTAGGGCAAATACTTTTTCTTGAACCTATCCAACTTCAATTTTTGAGTTTCAGCGCGAAAACGCAAGTATCAATGTCAGGACGATAGCAGTAGCTATTGCAGGTCATTGTGGATTGTAGGCAAAAGTTAAAAAAATGTCAGGTTTGCTAAGCTTTCGAACAATAGCATTTTCGTATAGCTGCTGCATGTAGAACTTGAAATGTAGAGCGTAAAATCATTTTATCCTACTAAGAGATCTTGCTGAAATGATCTGGAGACTACAAAAATTTTTAGGCCTCTTATTTTATTAGTAAGTAATACCTTTTTATCTTTCCTTAGGAACTGTAATTTATGCGCTCTCTCGAGCCAATACTGAAGACAATGACACATATCAATATCTACACTACACCGTCATTAAGTATATGAAAAAGACCCAACCCCACTGGGTTAATAAGTATAAAAATATTTGATTTTTAATAACAATATTATTATCTTACTTAAATTTTATAGTTATATATAGCAGTTACTCAGTAAATTATAGAAATTAAGATCTAAATTAAGATATTCTCTACATTTACTCACATAACTTCAAAACGTTTCACTTTCATGTCATCAATATAGCATTAATATTATGTGCAATTAATGAAAAATAGACGCATCATGATATTAACTATAATAATATTTAATTTCTAATGATAATGTCATCAAACCACCTCAGGTTTCGTAGATTTGAATATCCAATACACAGCTCTACTCAGAAAATTATACACTGCAGAATCAGTTTTTAATAACAAATTGAATTGAGCTCTAAATATGTCGGCAATCCTGCAGGTCATGGCCTTCGTGTAATAGCCTATTGTTTATTGTAGTGTGTGTTTTGTTCTGAAATCCAATCAAGTCGGCCGTGATTCAATAAAATTAGTTCTCAAAACTGACAACAGATGGATTTTGGAAAATAGGAAAATTATGTAGGAAAATTGACATTTCACTGAAAACTACTATTTTTCCGAAAAACTTTGGGTGCCAGGCATGAAAATGAGGCGTCACTCATTAAAATCCGTTCTGCCGTTTTCCCGTACTTTCCATTACCAGTTCAAATTATATATGTAGATATTGCTTTCAGAAGTTAAGAAATGCATACTTTGCTGATATTTTGTACATCTATCGCATTAAAATAATGAAGTGAATGAAAATTAAGTAGAAATTAATACTATTAAACACTAGAACTGTATTGTAAATTACTGCTATTTCATACTAACAAGTACCTACTATTAGACCGTCTTTCTTAATTCTGTGTGAATAATCTTTTACTAGTACTTGTAAGACAATACTACGTTAACTCTAGAAGTCTAGAAGATATGAACAATTAAGTTTACCTCTCACTTTTGAGTCATAGAAAATGGGGTACGTGTTTCTCATGTACATACAGATATATACACAGAAATTTAAACATTTAAACATAAAAACACGTGGAACGTTTAGAATGAATAAATAAATGAATGAATGAAAGAATGAATGAATGAATGAATTTATATCCAATAATAATAATAATTTATTTATTATAATATTAATGTACTGGTCAACAGCCATGGGTCAATGATAGCCCAGCACAAGTAATACAGTAATAACACAGTCTAGTATATACAGTCGCGAAGCTCAATACGCAGTAAATATGCAAATACTAGATAGTTGCTCACCACTAGGATCGCTAATATCGCCTCATTACAGGCAATGCAAAATATTACCGTCACAGTCTATTGTTTCTAGCACCCTCAAAACTCAAGCTTCGTGACTGTATATAGTAGACTGTGGTAATAATACAGAATAAACAGAATTAAATTTTGAATACAATTAAAATTTACAATAATAATAATAATAATAATAATAATAATAATAATAATAATAATAATAATAATAATAATAATAATGGTAATAGTAATTTTAAATAAGTAAATTAAATTGTAATGTTAATCAATGGATGCATAAAAGTAAAAATAAAAATAAGAATGAAGGTAATATTAAAATTAAAATAAACCACCTTCAAGGTAGAGTTTGTTTTTAATCTGTGATATATTTTATTACGAGAATAATAGAGATGATGATACAATGAAGATTAAGTATAATTTCTAAGAGAATACATAAATGATGTTATTGCCAAGAACAAATAATAATAATAATAATAATAATAATAATAATAATAATAATAATAATAATAATAATAATAGTAATTTTAAATAAGTAAATTAAATTGTAATGTTAATTAATGGATCCATAAAAGTAAAAATAAAAATAAGAATGAAGGTAATATTAAAATTAAAATAAACCACCTTCAAGGTAGAGTTTGTTTTTAATTTGTGATATATTTTATTACGAGAATAATAGAGATGATGATACAATGAAGATGAAGTATAATTTCTAAGAGAATACATAAATGATGTTATTGCCAAGAACAAATAATAATAATAATAATAATAATAATAATAATAATAATAATAATACTAATAATAATAATAATAATAATAACAATAATAATAATAACAATAATAATAATAATAACAATAATAATAACAATAATAATAATAACAATAATAATAACAATAATAATAATAACAATAATAATAACAATAATAACAATAATTTATTTATTATAATATTAATGTGCTGGTCAACAGCCATGGGCCAGTGATAGCCCAGCACAGGTGATAAATATTTATTTATTTACCAGAGCTTCCTCAAATTAGAGGCTGCCATTAGACAAAGCATACAAAAGAAAAAAAATAACAAATATATGACGAAAGAGTTAGAAAAATGACAAACAAGTAAACAAACAAACAATGGCAGTTAACAGAATAAGAAAAGTTACAAACAAGTAAAGAAGCAATGAAAGCTAACAAGAAGAAAAATGATAATGGCGCACCAGTTTTTTCAGTACACTGAATTAGAGTCCATATAGGTGGTTCCGTAAGAGTTTGACTGACTCTCTAATTATGAGGAGGGACAGTTCATTTATAAAAGATTTGTCCAGTCCTAGGGTCTTAGAGAATCGAGAAGAGAAGTTAGGTATCGTTCCTCTTGCTCCAAACATCAATCCCGTGACACTGATATCGTGAAGTTGGTATTTATCTTTATAATGCGGGATGGTTGGAACAGAAATACAGAAAAATATACAGAAATAAAATTTGAATGCAATTACAATTTACAATAATAACAATACAAATGAATGAATGTTGAATGAATAACAGAATGAATGAATGAATGAATGAATTGATATAGATTTAATATCATAAACTAATAATAATAATCCGAGGCACGACAGCCCATGAAGGACCATGACCGACCAGCCGGGTGCTGGTCTCACGTCCACATGCCGAAGCAGAGGTGGACGATCATCCAACCAGAGTAGAGATATCGTGTGATTAGCACGCTGATTCTCCCAGCCGTTAATATCATAAACTAAGATAAATAAATTATATGTGGTAGATAATTTTATTATTAACTAGCCGTACCCGTGCGCTCCGCTGCACCCGTTAGAAATAAATATAAAGTAATTACATAATTAAAATAGGACATTTGATCCAGGGAACATTCGTGTTTGATAGAAGGATAAATTGTTTATTATGTTACTTAATTTAAATTGTATTAAAAAAAATTAAAAAGCAATCATTTTGATCCAGAGACCATTCATTTGGTCATAAAAATTATTTTAGGTAATACAGGAAACGAATGTACAGAATAGCCTATCACGTTTTCTGTGCATAAGATGCTATTTTAATCTCACCTGTCCTCGATTCACTCAGAAGTTACTGTAATAACATTATAGCATTATGTCCATCTAGAGAAACTACACTTTCCAATGGTGAAATAATAATTAATTATACAAATCGGTTAATTTAGCTTCCGATATTACTTCATACAAATACAGAAACATTCTCTGTAGGCTATGTTTCATAACTTTCGATTGTTGTTGTCCAAAACCCCTTATAGACGAAGTCATTTGTTTTTTATTTTATTACACCGCCTTAGATGGCGTTGTTATTGTAATTTTGAAACTCATTTATCTCATTAAATATCAGTCCCATCAAAATTTTGCATTGAATAAAACTTATCGGAAATTATTTTTAAAGAAACTTTTGTTATGCAATATTTTTCATGAAAATTAATAATAAGGGAGATATTTCGATTTATTTAATTCAAGCCCCCTTATAACCCCCCTTTTAAATGAAATATTTTGAATGCCATATAGCCTAAATTCTAAGTTACAACGAACTTAATTTATATTCCAATTTTCATATAAATCGGTTCAGCCATTATCTCGTTAAAAGGTAACAAACATCCAGACAGACAGACAGACAGACAAACAGACATACAAACAAAAATGTCAAAAAAGCGATTTTCGGTTTCAGGGCGGTTAATTATATATGTTAGGACCAATTATTTTTGGAAAATCGAAAATTACCAGAAAAATTTCGGCTACAGATTTATTATTAGTATAGATTATTTATTTCATTTTCTACGTTTTTCTGTCTTCCTTTCTCTCTACATACTTCCTACTGTTTTAATCTATTTCTTTCTGTTTTCTTGATTCACTTTCACTTTCTTTTTCGTCCTATTTCCTGATGATGATGATGATTATGACAATTTGTTTGTTGCAATACTATCCTTTCCTCTGCCTGGTACTCATCGCTTGATTTGAAACTCCGCACTAAAGAGGAGGAGGGTCCATTAGCGGAAGGTTGACGGTGGTAGAATGTTTGAAAGGTTGAGAATTTATTTTATATGAGCTGAAGATGAGGAGGGGTCCCCGCCACGCCCCTTCCGTTAATGGTGGGCAGTTCTCTAATGACAGAGATATAGGTCCAAGCTCTAAATGGGCCAAAAGAATTTTTTACTTTACTTTAGTATGTGGCCATCCCAGCTTCCTCGAATATTTCTTGCCTTCGCTTGTTACAAAACTATTTCCTGATTTGTTGAAAATTGGTTTCAGTTTACTGGATGCATAAGACCACATTTACAATGAAAATTGGACGTAGATGTAACATAAACATAGGAGCTTATAGCTATTTTATTAAGTGAAACCTCTCACGATACAAATAAACACGAAATTAAGATCTTCGGAATATGTATGATAAGAACTTTCTTGTGTTAAATCTTAACGTACCTTGTTAACATGTTTCGACCTATTTTCGGTCATCTTCGGAACTGGGCGTTGTTGGTCTTGGCGCCTCTTGTTTCCTGTATTTAGTATTTATTTATTTATTTAACCTGGTAGAGATAAGGCCGTCAGGCCTTCTCTGCCCCTCTACCAGGGGATTGCAACTATAATATGAACAATAAAATTACAATTAATATTAAATTTACAATTACAATTACAATAAAAATTAAAGTACGATAAGATTACCTGATTAATGAAAGCTAGACATTTTATCATAGAAGTTAAGAACAAAGAATATTTTTGTATTTACTGAATTGCAAATTAAACCTAGAATAACAAAATTCTATAGTGATGAAATTACCGGATATTGAAATATTTTGTGATAGATTAAGAGAACTATTTACAAGAAACCATGTCTGAACGAGTCTCAATTACTGACCAAGTGCCTAGTAAGTTTGCGTTTGAATTCAATTTTATTTCGACAGTCCCTGATGCTAGCAGGTAACGAATTCCAGATCTTGGCAGGGCTATTGTGAAAGAGGATGAGTATGAGGAGGTGCGATGGGATGGTATTGTTAGTATTGTTTCATGGCGAGAGCGTGTGTTCAGATTGTGGTGGGAAGAAAGGTAAGTGAAGCGAGACGACAGGTACGAAGGAATAGAAGAGTTCAAGATTTCGAAGAGAAGGAGAAGTGAATGTAAATTTCTTCTCTTATCTAGTTTAAGCCAACCTGTTGCTTCCAGGGATGGGGTAATATAATCATATTTACGAACATTGCTTACAAAACGTACACCCAAGTTATGAGCACGTTGAAGTTTCGTTTTGTTGTCGCTGGAAAGGTCAGTCAGTAAAATGTCAGCATAGTCAAAATAGGGAAATACAAGTGTCTGCACAAGGGACTTTTTTAAGCAAGATGAACATTTCCTGTGTGGGTGCGTTCGTAGTGTAGAGTCAAAGAGTGTATGTGTTTTGAAATTGAGTTGTGTGTTGAGAATATCGTTGGGGTGTGTTTTCGTGTGTCTGTATATTTCATAATTTTCTAGTGTATTGAGTTTCTGGCTTTTTGGTTGGATGTGCAGTATTTCCATCTACACTACGAATGCACCCACACAGGAAACAAGAGGCGCCAAGACCAACAACGACCAGTTCCGAAGATGACCGAAAATAGGTCGAAACATGTTAACAAGGTAGCTACGTTAAGATTTAACACAAGAAAGTTCTTATCATACATATTCCGAAGTGATACAGTGTTAAAAGTTGTGTAATCAAGATGTATAAGGAACGAAATTAAGGTTAGGAGCTAGCAAACACAAAGTTTTCAAATCGATGATTATGTGAAATATGAACAGCCAATCAGAAATCATTAAAGCTAATAAGCTCAAACCTAGAATATGACATCATTTAATGAAATATTAATAAATTCTTATCAAAAACAGAAATCTTATAACGATGATATGCTCAAAGAAAATGCACGAAAAACAATCTCACTGTAATTTTGGTGTTAAATAAAGTGTCCAAATGTGTTGATTGAATAGATTGTAGAAAAACCTCAGCGCGGTATCTTTTGAGTCGGTCAATTGTTTGCAAACTCTTGTCACACAAATTACTATGTGTGATACACAGAACTGTGGGTATTGGTAAGGTGCTACACGACAAAATATTAATATAAAATATTAAAGCATAACTAGTATGAAAAATAAAAAGAAGTTATATTTTTACAATATTCGCATTGCGTAGTAACCAACTTTATATATATCCAGTAATGTATGTATCTCAGCATTATGTAGTCTATTTTTTTATTTTCTCTCTTCAATTGTTTTCCTTGCTGTTGCTAAGAGTGTGTTACTTAGCGACGTTATGTGGCGTTTACTCCTGTAAATACGATAAGAAAAGCCTCTAGTCTTCATGTTCTAATTTGTTGCCTAACTTTTTTTCCGACCTGGTAAAAACTTTTTTTAGTCTTTTGTATTCTTTCTTTTTGTGTATATGTGCTGTTGTGTGCCCCACGTCCTCATAACTCTTCCTCTTATGCTTTTGTGCCTGTCTTTGTCGTCTTGTGGTTTTATTTTATCTTTTGTTGCCGCACGAACAATGTGTAGAGACGGCGAGTGGGGTAGGAAATCTTGAGACAGCGAAAGGCGAAGGGCACACGAATTTATGTATTTAACGTGTCCGAGTGGCGCAGCTTATAGGTCGGCGTCGGTTCGCGCTCAAATATGGACACCGCACTCGTCAGCAGTGACGGTTTCTATGACAGCAAGCGTCGTTCTCTGTTTTTACCTTCTTGTTTTCGTTATTATTTTTACCCTTAATTTATTTAGCCCTATGTGTTTATTCTTTCTCTATAGCTCTTTAATAATGTTTTTACTCAAACTTTTCTTATTTTCTATCTCTTTCTTTCATTTTTGCTTTATTTTGCTTGCTTTCCTTGTTTCCTGCTCTTTCTTAATTTCTCAACTTCTTTATAAATACATTATTTATTCATTGCTTTATTTTTAGGTTAAATCTCTTTCTTCATTTTTCGTCTTTATGTTTCTTGTTTTCTTTATATCTTTCTTCCTTCCTTCGTTTATTGTTTTCTATATTTATTTTTCCTTTCTTTCTTACATTTTTATTTTTCCCCACTTTCTCAATTCCTTTTATAATTTGTTTAATTATTTTTTTTAGTTGATTATTTAACGACGCTGTATCAACTACTAGGTTATTTAGCGTCGATGAGATTGGTGATAGCGAGATGGTATTTGGCGAGATGAGGCCGAAGATTCGCCATAGATTACCTGATATTCACCTTACGGTTGGGGAAAACCTCAGAAAAAACCCAACCAGGTAATTTGCCCAAGAGGGGATTGAAGCGCGCCCGAGCGCAACTTCAGACCGGCAGGCAAGCGCCTTAACCGACTGAGCCACGCCGGTGGCGTTTAATTCTTACACTCTGTGTTTCATTGTCTCTTTTTTAAGTATAATTCTTTCTTGCTTCCGATGTTTATTTATTTATTTATTTAATTTTCGTTTTTTCTCCTTGTTTTCTTGTCACTTGCCCTTTTCTTTCTCACTTTCTTATTAATTTCATTTCTTGCTTTTTCTATTTTCTCAATTTCCTTTGAAATTCCTTTCATATTTTCCTTTTTTCTGTCTTTCTCACTTTTTTCTAATTTACTTTTTTTTTCTTGTTTCCCTTCCTCAATATTTCTCGCTTTCTTCTAAATTCCTTTTTTCTTGTTTTCTTTTTTCTATTACTTTTTGCTTTCTTTTGAAATTTCTTTCTTTCATATTTTCCTTTTTCTATCTTTCACACTTACACTCTAATTTCTTCCTTTCTTGTTTTCTTTTTATATTTTTCTCGCTTTCTTTCTAAATTTCTTTCTTTCATATTTCTGTTTTTTATTTTTCTTTCTTCTTTAAATTGCTTTTTTTATATTTTCATTTTTCTATTTTTCTTGCTTTTTTAATTTCTTTCTTCACATTTTCCTTTTTCTATTTTTCTCGCTTTCTTTTGAAATTTCTTTGTTTCATATTTTCCTTTTTCTATTTTTCTCGCTTTCTTTCTAAATTACTTTCTTTCTTGTTTTCCTTTTTCAATTTTCTCGCTTTCTTTTGAAATTTCTTTCTTTCACAATTTCATTTTTCTAGTTTTCTCGCTTTCTTTCTTTCTTGGTTTCCTTTTTCTATTTTTCTCACTTTCTTTTTAAATTCCTTCCTTTCATATTTTCCTTTTCCTGTCTTTCTCACTTTCTTTCTAATTTCCTTCTTTCTTGTTTTCTTTTTCTATCTTTCTCGCTCTCTTTCTAAATTTCTCTCCTTGTTTTTCTTTTCCTATTTTTCTCGCTTCTTTTGAAATTTCTTTTTTTCATATTTTAATTTTTGTATCTTTCTCACTTTTTTCTAATTTCTTTATTTCTTGTTTGCTTTTTTCTGTCTTTCTCGCTTTCTTTCTAAATTTCTTTCTTCCTTGTTTCCCTTTTTGTTTTTTCTCACTTTCTTTTGCAATTTCTTTCATTCATATTTTCCTTTTCTTATCTTTGTCACTTTCAATTTAATTTCTTTCTTGTTTTTCTTTTTATATCTATCGCGCTTTCTTTCTAAATTTGTTTCTTTCTTGTTTCCCTTTTTCAATTTTTCTCGCATTCTTTCTAAATTTCTTTCTTTCTTATTTTCGTTTTTCTATTTTTCTCGCTTTCTTTCTAAATTTCTTTCTTGTTTTCCTTTATGTATTTTTCTCACTTTTTAAATTTCTTTCTTTCATTTTTCTCTTTTTATATTTTTCTCATTTTCTTTTGAAATTGCTTTCTTTCATATTTTCCTTTTCTGTCTTTCTCATTCTCTTTCTAATTTATTTCACTCCTGTTTTCTTTTTTCTGTCTTTCTCGCTTTCCTTCAATTTTTTTATAGCTTTTTCTCTCTTTCGCACTTTGTTTCTAATTTCTTTCTTTTTTGTCTTTCTCTCTTTCTTTCGAAAAATTGTCCTTCTTATTTTCCTTTTTTCTATTTTTCTCGTTTTATTTCTGATTTCTTTCTTACTTGTTTTCTTTTTTTCTATATTTCTTGCTTTCTTTCTAAATCTCTTTCTATTCTGTTTTCATTTTATATCTTTCTTGCTTTCTTGCTGCATTTGTTTCTTTTTTGTTTCCTTTTTCTATATTTCTCGCGTTCTTTCTAAATTTCTTTCTTCCCTGTTTTTTTCTATATTTCTCATTTTCCTTTTGAATCCCTTTCTTTCCTACTTTCTTTTTCCCCGTCATTCTTATTTTCTTTTTAAATTGGTATCTTTCCTGTTTTATTTCCTTTCTCGCTTTATTTCTAAATTTCTTTCTTTACTGTTTTCTTTATTCTAACTTTCTTGCTTTCCTTCTAAATTTCCTTATTATTTTTTTTTCTATCTTTCTGGCTTTCTTTCTAAATTTCTTTCTTTTCTTTTCCTTCTTTTTTCTGCCCTTCCTTGCTTTCTTCCTGCGTTTCTTTTTCTCTTTCTCTCTCAATTACTTTACAATAATTATAATCTATGAAATCAAGTCTCTCTCCTGTTGAATCAAGCCGCTTTGTTTCTCCAATCGCGTATTCCCAGCCTCTTTACAACAGCTATCGGTATTGTCTCTGTCTTGTAATGTTATTCCGTCTCATTATTTAATGACGTGGTACACAGGAGACCAAGTTTTGTCACTTCCCATCTGATGCATATAAAAGCCCTCCTCGGCAAGTCCCATTTGTAGATAGAATCAGGGTTTCCCCCTCCCTCTCTGACCAGAACTGACCTTTGCTATATTTTATAAGAATAGTCGAAGAAACCTCCTTCAGGTGTCAAACCCCCCTCAAATTTTCGATCCTGATCTTTTTTTTATTTTGCTTCTGCAATTAGAGATCCCAGCAGGAGGGCTGTGCGGAGTCAGACCTGGCCGATGTGTGCTTGTTTTTCTGTGTGTGCCCGATAGGCTTTTGTTCAGATGCAGCTGGCAGTGGCGGCTCGTGTGATAATTTAGTATTGGTGTGATGGAAATGTGAACCATGCGATGAAGTAGTTTATCGTTGCTTTTACATTAACTAGTATTGATCTTCAATCTATGGTACGCGGGCCACAACTGTCCTCGAGATGTAGGTTGGTGATCTGCAAAGTAAAACCACACTTAGCAAAAGTATTGATTTGCGTTCATGAAAAGAGATCCTAATTCCACTAAGTGAAGTACACTTCTCTGCAAAAATAATGGGCTGCCGACAATTCACAAGTTCCAGGTACATGGGTAAAACTGCGTCTCCTCAAAGCTGCCGTTCACCAGATAACACGCAATTAAATCATTTAAATTTGCAGTATTTTGTTTGAGAGTCTGAAATATGTTATATGCATAATACAGACGTGGACAAATTATTAGACAAAATTAATTATATGTGCAACAAAGCTGTATTTATCGGCAGAAATAATGAACAAAAATGTATTTTGCACAGAAATAATGAACAGAAAATTGAGTGCTACTAATATTTTGTGAGCATTTCCTTATTCTTTATTAACACGTTGATTTTGTCAGGGATGCTGGAAACCAAAGTGTGACACTTTCTTTGAATATCAGCATCATGTAGCCAGATATCACACAGTACTAAAATGAATCAACGTTTTGTAGTAAGCCTCTTTTTGTTCACATTCGTCTACAGCATAGATCACAGATTTTCAATTTTGTTCATGCCCGGTCTTCTTGCAGGCCGTGGGAGAACAGACTGTTGAATATCTTCTGCAGTATATAATTAAAACACCAGTAGTACCAACACAACCAGATAAAATATACTTAACCATTGGAAATATATACCAGAAGATGTAAACAATCAGATTTACAACAATAGAGACTCTGTGAATTATACTGATAGTTGATATGACGAATTATATTATGTTTCCAAGAAAAACGCTTTAGTCTAATAATTTTTCCACGTCTGTATTAATAATATTTCGATCGATAATTAAAAAAAACCAAAACCTTGCATTATAGACAAGTTAATCAAAATTATACCATTAAACAAATAAATCAATGATACAGTGGCGCCAACTTATATGGACCTGTGGGGCCGATACCACCCAATAATTTGTGTATTATTATTATTATTATTATTGTTGTTATTATTATTATTATTATTATTATTATTATTATTATTATTATTATAGTTACGAATAAGCCCATTCAGCATCACGCAAAGTATTTAGGGGCGTTTCTTTGATTGTGGGCTTTTTTTTCTCTCTTCAGTCCACGTTGTTCCAGTTTTTTTCGTCGGCTTTTCCTCTTTGTCAACCTGCCATTTTATGAACTTTGATTCCAAAACTCTCTCTGTTTAAGACGTCTTCTTGTGTGATTCCTGCTATTTTAAGTCATTTTTTTTATTTCGCCAACCCATTTTATAGTATCTGTTTGTGCTTTCTCTTATTTTCATGAAATTCAACTATTTGTTTTGTGAGTCTGTCGAGGTCCATTCGTATTATAGTTTAACCCTTTTTTTCTAATGTCACTATGAATGTCCGTGTTTCTTTTTTGTTTACTTTTCAGTCTGTATTGTTCACCTATGACTTTTGGGCCCAACATTTTCCTTAAGATTTTTATTATGTTTTCTCAATGTTTTCGACATCTGCTTTTCTATCCAAATTAACGTTTCAAGAGACGTGTTTATAATGTCTTAATTTGTATGTTTGGATATGCACTTTTTATTGTAAATATTTTCATTGAGCCGAAATGCTGTCTCCATTTTTTTGGCATCTAATTTCGTTCGCTTTTGTTTGAACTCCATTTTCCTAATCATTTCGCCAAGGTATTTACATTGTGGGACTCGTTTATTTTTACCATATTTGTTTTCCATATACTTTGGTGCTTCCAGGTAACGTATTCTGGTTTTTTCGAAGGATATCTGGAGACCGATTTTCTCCACGATTTATTTTTGCGTTTTTTTTCTTTTAATAATTCAATCTGTTTTCAGCTGTTATGACGTCATAAGGTAACATTTTATAAGTCGTCTGCAAATGCTAGGCAATCTGTCTTTAAGTTTCCTCTGCCATGTGATTGGTTGTTTAATTTAGAGAATTGTTTTTGTTTACACCACTCTTGTATTACTTTTTTCAAGTACAGTGTTGAAAAGTAATGGAGAGAGTCCATCTTATTGTCTTACTCCTGTTTTTACTTCGAAAGGTTCTGAAATTTCTCCAATAAACTTAACTTTAGACTTCGTATTTGTCAGTATCTCTTTTATGATTGCAAGAGTTTTGCGATCTAATTAAACCATTATTATTATTATTATTATTATTATTATTATTATTATTATTATTATTATTATTTATTATTACTTATTATTATTTATTATTGCTATTATTATTTATTATTATTATTTATTATTATTATTACTTATTATTATTATTATTATTATTATTATTATTATTATTATTATTATTTATGAGATTTATTTATTTAAACTTATAACTCGTGTTTGAGCCCACCCAATGTTTTTCAAAAGTTGGCGCCACTGTCAATGAACACAAAACACGAAACAGCATGTTGAGCGACTGATTTCGACAATGTTGAAACCCCTCCTGAATTCGTTTTTGCGATGTTTGGACAAAAGACAAAAAAGAGCATTCATTTTGTATGATTGTCGCAGTAGTTCGAATTTTATGTTTGTTATTATAGTGAAATGACTTTGTTGTTCTTCAATATCATTGAAATAAATTTAATTATAAGTTATAAAATTGAAATTTTGCCTCAAAGAAGGGTAAAATCTGTATCTGTTCACCGGAGATAAAAGGCACTATGCAATTTTTTTTTTTTTTTAACGAATTTGAGGTGTTCACATATTGTATTATAGCCTCTATAGGCTATTTTTTGCTCTTTTCAGTGGTGCGAAGCACTGTCCCCTAAACTAGAGTAATAATAAACCATTAGCCAGCTGTAAATGGCACTATGTGCCATTATAGTATTGAGGTGAGGTAAAGATTACTTCATTCAGGTTTCCTGTAAAATTCAATATTTGTGGCATAGTTTCCTTTACCTTCGGTGCACAGATTTTACAAGTATATTCCTATCTTATATTATGAAGTGTAAAAACTAAATTATTTACTCCTATGAAAATTTAAGGGGTAAATCTTACCCTCTTCTTCCTCACTCGTTGCATCATTGAAAATTAAGTAGTCTTAAAAGTTATACAACTTGAACGAAACTGGAGCTAACCATTATATGGTTGTAAGGAAATAAAAAAATTGCGTCATCCACGAAACACGAGCCGACACTGATAAAACTAAATAGGAAAGAGATCCGACCCCGAGTTTAGTTCAAGAGGGTGTATAGGGATGAAATATGTTTGTTAGCTTTTCGAATAGCGTAATTAACAGAGGAAATTAAAATTCTTGCTTTATATAGGAAGGGAGACATTTTACACGAAACTGTAGATTGACTTCTCGACCCGCTATGTTCACAGAAGAGTATAATCTCAGACCTGAGTCCACAGAAAATATTACATGGTGTTTCGAAACTCATGGCCTCTGCTTTCTTTTTTTTTAATCTGTTTTACTAGCTCTTCTTAATACTGACTTACATACTAGTGCTGTTTAGAAGAGGGTATATCTTCAGACCGAACTGAAGACAAGTTCACGAAGTGGACCTCCATATTTGTGTGGTCAGCACGGCACAGAGCCAAAGCTGAGATAACACAGGACAAAAATTACAGTGTCGGATATATTATTTGTTTCACACAGTAAGATACAGTGTGTCCGCAAAACATTCCGGAGTTATGAACTGCTATAATTCTGTCACTATGTGTTTTACGAAATTCATACCGGTGTCATTAGAAATAACAGCTCAAAGAATTTCAGGAAATGCGTAATTGTTCATTGTTGACCGAAACATGGCAGCACAAGAAGAAAGAAAGAAACGTCATTTCCGCTATTTTGCTTGCAATTAAGGCATTGTTGGATATAAGCAAATTGTGTTAAAAGATCTCAATGTTAAATTTTCAAGTCTGTGTGAATTCTGCAGCATTTAGAGGGTTATTTAGGTTATGGCGAATCCACAGGAACATAGTTAGTGCGTATTGGAATGCCCTAGTACTCGGAGCGTAGTAAGAGTACAGCGTGCTTTCAGACGGAATTTTCATCATGAGGCACCTACCGACAAAACGATTCTGAAGTGGTATAGAGATTTTGTAGAGCATGTATGCGTATGTGATAAAAGGAAATACCATTCAGAGATACGGTCAGTCAGTGCGAAAACTGTAGAACAGTTGCGGGAGGCGTTTGTACATAGTCCTCGAAAGTCTGTGCGTGGAGCTAGCCTGTAGTTAAACATTCCTAAATCCACCTTTTCCAAGGCCCTACGTTCTCGTCTGCGATTTCACCCCTACAAACTGCAATTAGTGTATAAATTGAAACCTGATGACCATGCAAAACGACGTGTTTTCTGTGAAAATTTATTGACACTAATGACGAATGTGAAGACCTTTCAGTCAAATTTATTTTTAGTGACGAGGCAACGTTCCACGTCAGTGGAAAAGTAAACAAGCACAATACACACAAACTTGAAAATTTAACATTCAGATCATTTAACACAGTTTGCTTATATCCAACAATGCCTTAATGAGAAGCGAAATAGCGGAAAACGGCGTTTTTTTCTTTCTGCTTGTGCTGACATCTGTTGTTTCGGTCAACATTTATCAATTACGTATTTTCGTAAAACACATAGTGACAGAATTATAGCAGTTTGTAACCCCGGAATATTTTTGTGACACACTGTACAAATTTCACTTTTACTCGGATCTATAGTTCGACTTTCTTCCCAGAATGCCCACAAAAATAATATTTCAAGTACAGGCGGCCAATAAACTGTAGTAAAATGTAGCGCAACATTTCTGTACATTCATTTTATAAAATATCTTATTTATTCACTTTGAATTTTTTTTTTTTGAAATTTTAAAAATGTTACTTTTCCTATAGGGTAAATTAGGGTCTGTTGGACAGTCGGGCATGTTGGACACTTTGTACTTTAACGTGTTACCTCGCCACTTGTGGGCACCACATTTTACTAGAAGTCAATGACGGAAGTAGCCCCACTCGTGGCTACTTCCGTCATTGACTTCTAGCAGAATGTGGTGCCACGAGTGGGGCTACTTCCGTCATTGGCTTCTAGCAGAATGTGGTGCCCACAAGTGGCGAGGTAACACGTTAAAGTACAAAGTGTCCAACATGCCCGACTGTCCAACAGACCCTAATTTACCCTAATTCATGAAAAATATTAATGAAATAAACTAGCAGCAGTTCTTACAAAATAAATACATAGAAACATGCAGCTATCTCATAAATACTTGCAGTAAAAATTTCATCCACACTGATTAATATTTGGCATAAAAAAGTTAGTGTTGAATCAAGAAAAATAAACTTAAGGAGAAATGGATTTGAAAGTAAAATGAATATTGATGTAAATTAAAATTCTCCTACCCTACATTCATCTAGTAACTTCAGGAAGCCAACTTTAGAACAAAAAGTTATTACATTTGTAATCAGAAGTTTGTAAAAAATAATTCTTTCATGAAAAAATAATTTTGACAGCTCTACAAATGCCACTTCCCCTTACAGCTTTAATTAAAAAATAAACATATTTGCAATGAGAATTAATTTAAATTCATTTGGCGTATGAAAATATAGGGTAAGGTTGCATAATTCCGTGACATATTTAATAAAGTCTATATTTATCCCAAAATTGTAATAAAAAATTTCAAATAACACCTAAATTACGTTATTTGGACCTTCAGCTACAGTTTTTACAACATTCAGTGTCAACAGTTTCACAAGTTTGATATACAGTATAATATATGATTCTTCATTGTTATACAGTGGCTCCTAAATCCGTGACAGGAATCCAAATTCCGTGATAGTGGTTTCCTAATTCCGTGATACTAAAATAATCATCATTAACTGCTCAGAAAACAAACGTGTATTTGGAAAAACACTTTAAAGTCATGGCATATTGTTTTAATATGGATTAAGCAAGAAATTACAACATAGAAAATGGGCCTAAGTGACAAATTTAATAGAAAATACTTGCGTAACTACAGGAATACATATTACATATTAATATATTATAAACAAAATAAACTGAAAGTTAAATTCAATACAAAATTAAATTTTAATAAATTAAATTATAATACAATTATTTCTCATTATTTATATTCCTAACAACAGCAGTAATTAAGTTAAATATAAGCCCTATTATTTTGTTATAATTATAATTGATGTTTTCTATAACTTATTTCTATTATTATTTCCACGAACTGTTTTCTATCATAGACATTAATTTTCACAATTTAGCGTTGACGTCACTGGTCGAGTGAGCCAGGAAGGAGAAATATGAAAATAAATCCGAAAATGGGAAAGCTCCTGTAGCATTGTTATTGTCTCATAATGTTTAAATAATCATACACATTGATTCAGCTGACTATAATCTACAGTAATATATCATTTTTATAACGCTATATTAATTCTTAGCTCAAATATAAAATGTTTCTTCAGGAGCGGTCACAAGAGAAAGAAAAACTTACTGGTCAACCACCTTTCACTGAACAAAAGCTTCTGCAGTCGACTGCTTCTATTCAAAAGGCGGGTAGTCAATAGAATTGAAAAGAAGACATCTCCTGGCATCTGTTAGGTATTTCAAAAACTTAAAAGTCATAGACCACAACTCCATGGCAGTCAATTGAAATTTTATCACGGGATTAGGGGGATTGTAATTGGGGCTTTGCCCTGTTATATAAATAAATAAATAAATAAATAAATACATAAATAAATAAATAAATAAATAAATAAATAAATAAATAAGTAAATAAGTAAGTAAGTAAATAAGTAAATAAGTAAATAAGTAAGTAATTAAGTAAGTAAATAATTAAGTAAGTAAGTAAATAAGTAAGTAAATAAGTAAGTAAGTAAATAAGTAAGTAATTAAGTAAATAATTAAGTAAGTAAGTAAATAAGTAAATAAATAAATAAATAAATAAGTAAATAAATAAATAAGTAAGTAAATAAATGAGTAAATAAGTAAATAAATAAATAAATAAGTAAATAAATAATTAAATTCATAAATAAGTAAATAAATAAATAAATAAGTAAATAAATAAATAAATAAGTAAATAAATAAATAAGTAAATAAAAATAAATAAATAAGTGAATAAATAAATAAATAAATAAATCGCGGAATTAGGCACCTTTACCCTACATTCTAAAGAAGTGAAATAACCATACATTTTTTTTTTAATTTTCATGATTTTCAGTGGAGTCTTCCCTTAATAATATGCATTATAATTTTGTAATGGTTCAAACAGATTATTATGTGTCCATAGTGTACAATATATGATAATATTAGAGTACCTGAAGGTGCCTGAAGAGGGTAAAACGTTAGTCCTGCCTTTATAACTGAAATAACAGTGTATTATTAATTTGTAAAATCATTATACACAAATAAAGATAAGTTAATGACTGAACTTTTCACAAAAGTTTTCAGATCATAATACGTAGCGAATATTAGGAAAAGGAACCAATTGAATGCCTGCCTTCCGTTCGAATAACTCATTATCTGCGAAGAGATGTCCTGCCTCTCTGTGCCTAATTTACACGACGACAAGTTGTTCGGCTAATAGCACCATTAGTCTAGTCTTGCAGGGGGGACATGCACCGACCGAGCGGGGCGGGTCTTCACGAAGATCGTTGTGCCGAATAAATCCCGATTGAAGAGGTGGGAGGAGGGGAAACAATGGGTCAACTTGTAAAATAAAACACAAGACAGACAGAATAAAAAAAATCCTACACTAATTCTCAATATCAGATGTTGCAATTAGAATCGGAGACAAACGACTGTTGTGAGCATGGGGACGACATTTTAGTTGCCAAGCAACGCGGTTGTACCTACATAAAGGATGAAAAAATTGTGAATCCATAATTACCTTGAACTATAAGTGCAGTTATGATATTTTATATGTAGAAAACTGTGTCTGTACAAGTTTAATATATAGGGTATGTCAAAAGTCAGTTCAAATATTAAACCGCTATAAATATTATAATATTTGAGATAGAGGAAAAAACAAAAACATCACAGTGTTGGCCAAACAACGGGGTTTACAAAACATTGGGAAGACGTCCGCCGTTCTCTTGTTCAACGTTCAGCTTTCTGTCTGCGACACCATGCACAGCATTCTGCAGATAATGTCTTGGAATATTGACAATTTCTTGCGAGATGGCATCTTTCAGTTGCAGTAGAGTTGTTGGATGTGTCAGGAAAACCCGTTCTTTAAGGTAACACCACAACCAAAAGTCGGCCGAATTGAAATTTGGAGATCGCGGAGGCCACATTGTTGGAAAGTGGCTACTGATGACTTTGGTCGGAAAACAAACCTCAATTACGCGTGTTAACTCCACCATTAATTTTTTCAGTAGGTTATTTTACGACGCTTTATCAATATCTTAGATTATTTAGTGTCTGAATGAGATGAAGGTGATAATGCCGGTGAAATGAGTCCGGGGGTCCAGCGCCGAAAGTTAGCCAGCATTTGCTCATATTGGTTTGAGAGAAAACCCTGGAAAAACCTCAACCAGGTAACTTGTCCCAACTGGAAATCGAACCCGGGCCACCTTGTTTCCCGGCTAGACGCGTTAGTCCAAAGGTGTGGACAATAATGGAATAAGACAGACTGTTACAGTAAACGGTGAGCGCTACTACAGCATGTTACAGAACTTTGTCATCCCTAGACTGAGGAATCACGATATGGAAAACATAATCTTTATGCAAGATGGCGCTCCACCCCACATCTTTATCCCTGCAAAACAATTAATTACGCAGATGTTTGGCGATCGTGTCATCAGTAGAAACTTTCCAACAATGTGGCCTCAGTGACCTCCAGATTTCAATTCGGTCCACTTTTGGTTGTGGGGTTACCTTAAAGAACGAGTTTTCCTGATACATCCAACAACCCTACTGTAACTGAAAGATGCCATCTCGCAAGAAATTGCCAATATTCCAAGATATTATCTGCAAAATGCTGTGCATGGTGTCGCAGACTGAATGCCCTACGTTGAACAAGAGAACGGCGGACATCTTCCCAATGTTTTGTAAACTCCGTTGTTTGCCCAACACTTTGATGTTTTTGTTTTTTCCTTATCTAAAATATTATAATATTTATAGCGATTTAATGTTTGAACTGACTTTTGAAATACCCTATATTTCGCAAAATTAGTTCCTTTATAGCCTATGTGTAGGGATTCCACTAGAGATCGTATTAAAGAAATTACCCCCAAAATGCATTCACCATGTTTTGCTATTAGATCTATGCAAAAGGTAATAGGCCTAAGTATCAATATCTTAAAAACAATATACTTTGCATACTTCCACTCGGTAATGAGTTTTGGAATAATATTCTGGGGAAATTCTATAGATAGTAACAGTATATTTCTACTACAAAAAAGAGTAATTAGAATAAATAACAGTAGGTGCCAAATATAGGGAATCGTGTAGGATCAATTAAAAAAAAACTACAAATAATGCCCATGGCTTGTCAGTATATTTTAGTGGCATGGTGTAGTTCGCATAGAGATATCACAAACACACCACCTACGGTTTTGCACATGGGTTATTCTACTCATATTGTTCTCAAAGCTTCAAACTCGACATTAAATCTAATTTTGCGCTGCAGGTACGTCGAAAAGCACGAGCACGCAGTCAAATTTATGTTATAATCATGTAAGTTACAGTTTACGAATTTTGTTAGCAATCAGAATGGAAGAAGCAGAAACAAGCGATCTATATGGTTAACCCACGTTAAGCCAAAATGCCGTATTTGCTTTCCCAGGTATAACCATGGAGACGATATGGGTAACAAATGAAGGAAGATGGACATGTCATTGCTGCATATTTCTTTACATTAAATCTAATTTTTCTTATATTTTTCGTAACACTATCAATATATGAGCCGATCAGAGGAGAAGTGGTGTAAGTCAAAATTGAGTAATGAAGTTTAAAGTAAAAATTCTGTAAAATACAGCGCAAAGTAGCAATTAATATGTCCTTCGTGCTATCCACTGAGTACTTACTTACTTACTGGCTTTTAAGGAACCCGGAGATTCATTGCCGCCCTCACATAAGCCAGCCATTGGTCCCTATCCTGAGAAAGATTAATCCAGTCTCTATCATCATATCCCACCTCCCTCAAATCCATTTTAATATTATCTTCCCATCTATGTCTCGGCCTTTCCAAAGGTCTTTTTCCCTCCGGCCTCCCAACTAACACTCTATATGCATTTCTGGATTCGCCCATACGTGCTACATGCCCTGCCCATCTCAAACGTCTGGATTTAATGTTCCTAATTATGTCAGGTGAAGAATACAATGCGTGCAGCTCTGCGTTGTGTAACTTTCTCCATTCTCCTGTAACTTCATCCCTCTTAGCCCCAAATATTTTCCTAAGAACCTTATTCTCAAACACTCTTAATCTCTGTTCCTCTCTCAAAGTGAGAGTCCAAGTTTCACATACAGAACAGCCGGTAATATAACTGTTTTATAAATCCACTGACTACTAATAGTTTAAATAAATTGAATATTAATTGCTACTTTGCGTTGTATTTTACAGAATGTTTGCTTTAACACTCATTAGCCATTTTCGACTTACACCACTTCTGCTCTCAACGGCTCATATATGTTAGTAGATATGATTCGCTGCACAACGGCCTTAACTAGTCATGCGATTAGTATTGTATGCAACTATGACTAAGCTTAATAGTCCAAATACACTCTATCCCAGTGGTTACCAAAATGGGGGTAGTGTAAAGAACTGAAGGGGGTCGCGAGATGATTTAGAAAATAAAACAAAAAACACCGTATTAACATATACTTACCATGTGTTCAGAAACATAACATTTAACATAAAAACAAACCCTCGGTGGGGGTGCGTTTGCGTTGTGTCAAATAGTGTGTGTTCTGAAATGCAGTTGTGTGTTCAAAATTTGTTGTGGATGGGTTTTTGTATATCTGTATATTTCATATTCTAGTGTGTTTAGTTTCTGGTTTTTCGGTTGGATATGTAGAATTTTCATGTCTGTGTCTATGTTTCTGTAAGTGTGATTGGTGCTTGTGATGTGTTCTGTGTATGCGGAAGTGTTGTGTGATTTGGTCATGGCTGTGATGTATTCTTTGTAATGTGTTTGAAATGATCTGCCTGTTTGTCCGATGTAGAAGTTGTTGCAGCTATTGCATGTGAGTTTGTATATACTCGTGAGATTGTATTTGTGTGTTGAGATGCTTTTGTGGAGTGTTTTGTGTTCTGTATACGATGTTGTAGTTTAATTTCTTGAATGAAGATCCAATCTTGTGTGTGTTTTTGTTTCGTATGTCATTGTGATGTATATTTTGTGTTCTTGTGTTTGTGTTGTGTTCCTACATTTCTTGTAATTATGTTTTATCTTTTTTATTATGTTGTCTTTATATGTTGGGGTTGTATCCATTTTCTTTAGCTATGTATTTGATGGTATTATTTCTTCTTTGTATTCTTGCTGGCTCATGGTATGTCGAGTAGTCTGTGTACCATGGCTCTTTTATCGTACATACCGCAAACTTACGACGTAGAATCCCAGGTGATATTTTCCATCGGAAGTGAATCATATTAAGATTTTATCTCGCATAAAGACCACCTTTTCTCCGTCAATGTAATCCACGACACTCGCATTTGACTTCGAAAGTTGTTGATTTCGTAATAAAGTCATGGAAGTGTAACGTAAAATACGGTTTAGAAAATACAGGAATTTCTTTGTTATTTATAGTTATATTTTTCACTTCTCTGAAGCATTCCACTCTAGCTGAAGCATTATAATTAGGTAATAAATAATTTGTCATGAAATGGCTTTGTTCGCTGCATTGCGTTACCATGGAAACCGTTACACCTGATGAAATATTAAGTAAGTACTAATAAATTTTCAATTGATAGTTCTTGTTTAACATTTCTGCTGTCTTTTGTTTATCAATAACGGTAAGATTCGTACAAATGACGATTTTAAATTAAGCAAACGATCATTTTGCAGTCTTCATCATCATTGCGGTACTCATCCAGTTTAGCCGTAAACTTTGCTCATTTTCTTACGTTCTGTTTTACTAACGTTCGTCAAATTTTTCCTTACATGTAGTACATCTATCTAACAACAATCAATTGTCTGTCTAAGAATTACTATGTATTAGACTATCTCTATTTGACCCGTATTTGTTACAACTAATAATAATAATAATATTTTTTTATTTTATTTATTTATTTACTAATATTTAATGTGCTTTAAACAGCCAGGGACCAATAACAGTTCAACAAATGACAATTTCATAACAATAACATTAATAATGATAGAAATTACAATAAACATACATAGTGATAATCATTAAAATGACAATTAAAATAATTGTAATTGAAAATGAAAGTATGGAATCATACAAATGAATATAATATAAATGATATAAAAGATAACGAGAATGATATCGGTAGTGCATCGTTGGCACAAGCTTCAAGTAACCCTTGATAACATTGACGTGCATTTCTACCACGGGCTACCTCGATTTTTATCCACGATTGCTGCTCAAGTTTAGTAAATATGCTTTAGAGCAGTTAAAAATAGTGCTCTACCTTGAAATTCGCAAATAACAACATCAGTTGTCATAGCAACCGGTTTTATCATTCAATACATCGACAATATCTCCAACTACGCTCACCAGTTGTCTCGTATCGTATGTGAATGTTCATGACCCATTCCCGGCAGTGTTTCCACCCGTGTATATACATTTCATATGATTATTTCTTGTATGTTTAACTGAATATTTTATTTACTGTTTCACATAACATTTTATTTGATATGTAACAGAATATTTTTACTCCTTGCTTGATGTAATATCTTCGATTAATAATTATTGTAATAATATTTATGAATTATTTAACAATATGCGTTTTACATGCATCATAATAGGTAGGTCTATGTTTCTTTATTTACCATAACATGTCAATATATTATCTTTACCAATTCTGTTGGCATATCGTCCGGATGTATTAGGGAAATGCCACAGTATGAAACTTTTTAACGCTCAAATTTAACCTGACACTAAGCCACGAGTGCACGTGCTTTCGTGACGTAATATACTGCGCATGAGCAGAACCTCATTAATGAAAAGCGTGAGGCAGACTTGTTAAAGTATCATATTGGTCATACACCCACACCTCTCAACTTAAATCAATCTTCCCTCTGCCTCACCCCAATATTTGTTTAAGAAGCACATAAATAATTATTCTTTCTCTGCCTGTCTGGCCCCACTACGTTCCTTATTCTCTGAAACAAATGTTTCTTGTTCGCTCTTCTGCCTTGAAAGAATCTGTTCTTCCAAGGCCTCCTACAGCCATGAAAGCCAAGTGTTGCCATGGAAACTGTTTGTTTTGTAAAGACGCCATCTTCGTGATGTTTTAGTAATGATCTCGTATTCTCTGTTGGCTCTCACATCTTTAATTTTCTAGTTATTCGAAATGTAGGGAAAGTTTTGTAATAGCGCACTTAAGTTTTATATTTTAGAATTTCTGCTAGAGAGAGTAGCCTATATGGAAAATTTATGTGTTTTCTTTATAGTATAAAATGACATGTAAAATTTTAAAATATGATTAAAAATTACCAGTAGTACAAGAATTTTTAAGGTTATTTTGTTGAGCAAGATTTGATCTGAAAATAATAATTGAAATTCTGAAAGTATTAGAAGCGTTTAAATCTGCTATTAGACCTAATCAATACAACACAGGAACCTATATTTATCATTTAAAGTCCAAAATTTAACGAATTTGACTTTTTACCTGACATATGCTGCTTTTTGCATAAGCTACTGTCATGTAAAAATGTCCCAAATCCGATTCTAAGCTTGTATTTTTACACATCTTGATTACACAACTTTTAACACTGTATCACTTCGGAATATGTATGATAAGAACTTTCTTGTGTTAAATATTAACGTACCTTGCTAACATGTTTCGATCTATTTTCGGTCATCCTCGAAACCGGCCGCTGCTGGTCTTGGCGCCTCTTGTTTCCTGTGTGGGTGAGTTCGTAGTATAGAGTCAAAGAGTGTATGTGTTTTGAAGTGACTTTATCAGCAAAGTGAAAATCCCTTGTACTTTTACCTATGATTATTTTAGTTGTAAGCCTTCATCTAATTCTCATTCTCGAGTACGAAAGCTATTCAGAGACGATGAAAATAAATGAAGGTTATAATTGTCGTTCTTCATTGATCGTTCCTCTGTAACTATGGAAACTATTCAGAGGTGATGAGATAATATTGTAATTCTCTATTTTAACCTCCTTTTTTAACAGTTGACATCATTCAGAAACAATTGAGGTTATAATTATTTTAATTGCAGTTATTTCTTTATTGTTCTTTATGAGAATAATCAGAGACTCTGTAGCAGATATGGAACAAGAAGATAGAGAAAATGTGAATGTTTGGAAATATCTGCATTACGACCGCTTCCTCCTTTACAAATACCAGAGAAATTGAAATTCAGACTCTTTTTGTGTGAGAACCCTTCAACTGTTTGAGCTACGACCCAATAATATATTGAAATGGTATATTTCTTCCGGCTTATGATTTTATAATGACCGAGTCAGTGATTTTGTTATTTAGAATATAGAAGCATGTGGCCTGTTATATCACAAGAATAGGTTTCTTAATTGGGCTTCAATTTTGTCCTAAATTATTATGCTAATATATTTTGTATACAAAAGATAATCAAGCATCGCCTACAAGTTGGTTTTGAGAGTTTGTACAGGTCCGAATACATTCTATATCTTATATAATCATAATTAGCATATTCATGCACCACGTTGTTGATTCAGTAACCGATACAGTGGCGTGTGATCCAGAAAGCAAGTGCGATTTAGTGCTATAGCCACTTGATTTTGTAGCAACATCTGTAATGATCTGGTGGTTGGGAAGGATCTTCTTCTAGGATTTCCATTAACTGGCCAGATTCACTCCGACACAATTTTTGGCTTTATCCGATCTGACATTAGACGAACGCTGGGTGTCACTCTCACGACGTGGTGTCAGCATCACACCGAATCTCAACGTGAGAGAACATAGAACTTCGTATTGACAATGGAGCAACTAATAATAATAATAATAATAATAATAATAATAATAATAATAATAATAATAATAATATTTTATTTATTTATTGTCTATAACTGGACAAGCCTCAAATTACAATAAATAATACAAATTTATAGTCAATTATGTCATGGAAAAGGTACGAGAGATGCAATTGGACTGCTACGAACAATCGGCGAAAGATACCTAGAGAAGAATAAAGAAGTGTATGTAGTATTTGAGGACTTAGAAAAGGCGTTTGACAGAGTGGATAGGAATAAACTGATGGGGATCCTGAAGAAAATTGGCGTGGATTGGAAAGAGAGGAGGCTGTTCAGTAACCTTTATATGGAACAACGAGTCAAAGTCAGGATAGGAAAAGAAATGTCAGAAGGAAGTGAAATAGGGAGAGGAATACGACAAGGATGCCCTTTATCATCTATCCTGTTCAACATCTATTTGGAGGATTTAGTGAAAAACTGTTTTCAGAACATGGGAGGAGAGATAGTAGGAGAAAGAAGAATAAAGTGCATAAGATTTGCTGATGATAAGGCGTTGTTAGCAGAAGAGGAGATGATACTAAGGGATATGCTACTGGAGCTAAATGGCAGTTGTGAGCAGTATGGGATGAAGATAAATGCAAATAAGACGAAGAGCATGGTCATAGGAAGAAAAGTAAAGAAGGTAAACTTGCGAATTCTAAATGAGGCAGTAGAGCAAGTGGACAGCTTCAAATACTTGGGGTGTACTATAGGCAGTACCATGAACTGCTGCCAGGAAGTCAAAAGGAGGATAGTAATGACATTTTATTATTATTATTATTATTATTATTATTATTAAGTTATTATTAATTGTATTTTTTATTAATTGTGTTTATTATTAATTGTCATTATTGATTGGAATTTCTTACCACTGCCACCGGATATATACCCATTTGCAGTGTGAATAAATAGATATTGTCGGACCATCGGATCTGTGCCCCTTCAGTGCTGTCGTCGTTCTTGGAAAAGTTAACGCCTGTACTCACTCCATTCCACCCGCTTTCCTCCCACCACGTTAAACAGCAGGCCACGAACCTTGCCGAATAGGGATGTTGCCAAACTTCCGTCATACGGTGTCATAAATAACTGGTCCTCAATGCTACAATATTATTTCTTTCAATCAAAATACATCTTGTATTTCTACATTTTTTAAACCTAAATCCCATGTCTCGAATCACTTTCCGTAGTTTTTCTCTCCAACCTTGGAAATTATTGCTTTTCTCGCAAGCTTCAGTAATTTCTTCAATGTTGAAACTTTTTTCTGTACGGTATAAAATTCTTGTATCTTTCTTCTTAAAATACATCAGTTCATATCATCTACAATAATTAAAAGTTCCCTTGGTCTGTTCTTCTCTGGTGATTCTATCTTTTCATCTCCTGCACAGACTCCCTCTCTCCTGATTTTCTTTATTAGGAGTTCTGACCTGCCTATATAAATTGCATAAAATGTCGTATTATTAGTATTAGTTAAGTAAGTAATTTTAATACGTAATCAATTGAAATAAAATAAGCCTCACCTGTGATATCATTTGCTCTTTTCGTTGCCTGATTTATAGGAAACAGATATTGACCTGTTTGTTTCTCTTCATCGCAAAATGCTATTACGTACTTGATTAATAATATTTCTTTCGCCACTCCGTGCTACATTATTCATGTTGAGTTGACAACACTGGACTGCAAGTGCAAATATTGTAAACTGTCCCGCAAGAAGGCCAAAATTGTGAGCAGGGGGGTAGAGTAAGGAAGAGAGGCAGAAAAGAGAGAGATAGGAATGCAGGGAGAGAAATGAATTACCGAGGCTGAGAAGGAATTAGGGTTCAGTTCGCATATCTTACGGGGGCACAGATCCGATGGTCCGACTATACAAATACATATATCCAACTTAGGCTATAGGGTATTAAGTTGCATTTCTATAGCTCTTTGTAAAGTATCATCTGCATATGCAATAATAATAATAATAATAATAATAATAATAATAATAATAATAGGCCTAATAATAATAATAATAATGATAATAATAATAATATACATTCGGGTAAAATAGGATTCTATAAACTTGGAAATTCAATAATAATAATAATAATAATAATAATAATAATAATAATAATAATAATAATAATAATAATACTGTAGGAGTAAGTGTTGTTAACATCTTTAAGGCTTTGATACTGCAGGTTCTTTTTATCTGAGACATGAAATCTAAATACAATCTACGAACGAACGTCAATTATGATGGAAAACTGAAATATTTAATTAAGATATCCCCGAGTTGGCTGTGGAATGAAATTGAAAACATGTTTCAGAATAAATTGTCAGGCAGCATTCACGGCTCCGTAATGAACACGTCTGATGAATTACGGGTGAACGGCTGTGGTGTGAAGTCGTTTTTCCTTTGTTTACTAACGTGTGCTGCTGCCTTGTTTTTTATTGTTATTTTGTCTTCTTCTGTTCTTTTATTATCCTTTTAGAATAATAAAAAAGAAGCTCTTTATCATATTTCCAAACCTTGTAGCTTGTTAGCAAGCCAAACAAGTATGCTCCGATTCAATAGCAGATGGTTGTTTCACCTTTATTAATAGATGGTAAGAGAAGCCTTCCACCACGTCACGGGGTCGGACAGTTCATCCGGCCAGACTCCCATTATAGCAACTTTAATGGACGGCGCATTTCAACAGTTGAAATTGAGATTCACCCACAATCAAGTGTAATTGCCTGTTGTGCAGTTATATAGGGGCAATCGACTTGACTGAAAAATTAGCCAAATTCATCGAGATCTGTAAAGATTCCATAAAGTCTTGGAGTGTAAGTGTAAGAGTGAAGTCAGCAGTCTTGGTGGCTTACGGTTAGAGCCTGCTAGCGAGTCCGAATTCAATCCCCGGCTCCGGCGAATTTGACATTCTTGGTGGATGAATCTAAGAATGTAAGGTTTTTCTCTTCTCTCATCATTTGTGTACAATCACATTCACTTGCATCTCCGATTGAAGATAAGGCATTTTCTTGTGTGTTGTCTGGCGTTGGTGCTCTGAAGAAGGTGGACAGGCGCATACTATGGCTTTACTATACTGCATATTTTTACGTAGAGCTATGTGTTGTCCTTGCCGTTTTCCTTGTTCTGCTTGTATTCCACTTGTCCGCCTGATATTCCACTTGTTTTCGTCTTCCCCAAGTTCTCTTTTTTCTCCTTGTTCTACTTGCCTTTCCCTTGTTCTTCTTGTCTTTCCGTTTTTCTCCTTCTATTCCCACTGCTGTTCCTGTATTTTCCTTGTTTTTAATAGGTTATTTTACGACGCTGTATCAACATCTCACTCTCACTCTGAGAGAGGAACATAGGTTAAGGGTGTTTGGGAATAAGGTGCTTAGGAAAATATTTGGGGCTAAGCGGGATGAAGTTACAGGAGAATGGAGAAAGTTACACAACACAAAACTGCACGCATTGTATTCTTCACCTGAAATAATTAGGAACATTAAATCCAGACGTGTGAGATGGGCAGGGCATGTAGCACGTATGGGCGAATCCAGAAATGCATATAGAGTGTCAATTTGGAGACCGGAGGGAAAAAGACCTTTAGGGAGGCCGAGACGTAGATGGGAAGATAATATTAAAATGGATTTGAGGGAGGTGGGATATGATGATAGAGAATGGATTAATCTTGCACAGGATAGGGACCGTTGGCGGGCTTATGTGAGGGCGGCAATGAACCTTCGGGTTCCTTAATACCATTAGTAAGTAAGTAAGTAAGTAAGTATCAACATCTCAGGTTATTTAGCGTCTGAATGATATGAAGGTGATAATGACGGTGAAATGAGTCCGGGGTCCAGCACCGAAAGTTACCCAGCATTTGCTCATATTGGGTTGAGGGAAAACTCCGGAAAAACCTCAACCAGGTAACTTGCCCCGACCGGGAATCGAACCCGGACCACCTGGTTTCGCGGCCAGATGCGCTTATTTTCCTTATTCTCCTTGTCTTTTTCTTGTACTTCTTGTCTTTCCTTGTTCTCCTTGTCTTTCCCTTGTTCTCCTTCTATTCCCACTGCTGTTCCTATATTTTCCTTGTTGTCCTTGTCTTTTCCTTGTACTTCTTGTATTCCTCTTGTTCTCCTTGTCTTTCCCTTGTTCTCCTTCTATTCCCACGGCTCTTCTTATATTTTTCTTGTTCTCCTTGTGTTTTCCTTGTACTTCTTGTCTTTCCCTTGTTCTCCTTCTATTCCCACGGCTCTTCTTATATTTTTCTTGTTCTCCTTGTGTTTTCCTTGTACTTCTTGTCTTTCCCTTGTTCTCCTTCTATTCCCACGGCTCTTCTTATATTTTTCTTGTTCTCCTTGTGTTTTCCTTGTACTTCTTGTCTTTCCCTTGTTCTCCTTGTCTTTCCCTTGTTCTCCTTCTATTTCCACGGCTCTTCTTATATTTTTCTTGTTCTCCTTGTGTTTTCCTTGTACTGCTTGTCTTTCCCTTGTTCTCCTTCTATTCCCACGGCTCTTCTTATATTTTTCTTGTTCTCCTTGTGTTTTCCTTGTACTTCTTGTCTTTCCCTTGTTCTCCTTCTATTCCCACGGCTCTTCTTATATTTTTCTTGTTCTCCTTGTGTTTTCCTTGTACTTCTTGTCTTCCCCTTGTTCTCCTTGTCTTTCCCTTGTTCTCCTTCTATTCCCACGGCTCTTCTTATATTTTTCTTGTTCTCCTTGTGTTTTCCTTGTACTTCTTGTCTTTACCCTTTTCTCCTTGTCTTTCCCTTGTTCTCCTTCTATTTCCACGGCTCTTCTTATATTTTTCTTGTTCTCCTTGTGTTTTCCTTGTACTGCTTGTCTTTCCCTTGTTCTCCTTCTATTCCCACGGCTCTTCTTATATTTTTCTTGTTCTCCTTGTGTTTTCCTTGTACTTCTTGTCTTTCCCTTGTTCTCCTTCTATTCCCACGGCTCTTCTTATATTTTTCTTGTTCTCCTTGTGTTTTCCTTGTACTTCTTGTCTTCCCCTTGTTCTCCTTGTCTTTCCCTTGTTCTCCTTCTATTCCCACGGCTCTTCTTATATTTTTCTTGTTCTCCTTGTGTTTTCCTTGTACTTCTTGTCTTTCCCTTGTTCTCCTTCTATTCCCACGGCTCTTCTTATATTTTTCTTGTTCTCCTTGTGTTTTCCTTGTACTTCTTGTCTTTCCCTTGTTCTCCTTGTCTTTCCCTTGTTCTCCTTCTATTTCCACGGCTCTTCTTATATTTTTCTTGTTCTCCTTGTGTTTTCCTTGTACTGCTTGTCTTTCCCTTGTTCTCCTTCTATTCCCACGGCTCTTCTTATATTTTTCTTGTTCTCCTTGTGTTTTCCTTGTACTTCTTGTCTTTCCCTTGTTCTCCTTCTATTCCCACGGCTCTTCTTATATTTTTCTTGTTCTCCTTGTGTTTTCCTTGTACTTCTTGTCTTCCCCTTGTTCTCCTTGTCTTTCCCTTGTTCTCCTTCTATTCCCACGGCTCTTCTTATATTTTTCTTGTTCTCCTTGTGTTTTCCTTGTACTTCTTGTCTTCCCCTTGTTCTCCTTGTCTTTCCCTTGTTCTCCTTCTATTCCCATGGCTCTTCTTATATTTTTCTTGTTCTCTTTGTGTTTTCCTTGTACTGCTTGTCTTTCCCTTGTTCTCCTTCTATTCCCATGGCTCTTCTTATATTTTTCTTGTTCTCCTTGTATTTTTCTTGTACTTCTTGTCTTCCCCTTGTTCTCCTTGTCTTTCCCTTGTTCTCCTTCTATTCCCACGGCTCTTCTTATATTTTTCTTGTTCTCCTTGTGTTTTCCTTGTACTGCTTGTCTTTCCCTTTTTCTCCTTGTCTTTCCCTTGTTCTCCTTCTATTCCCATGGCTCTTCTTATATTTTTCTTGTTCTCCTTGTGTTTTCCTTGTACTTCTTGTCTTTCCCTTGTTCTCCTTGTCTTTCCCTTGTTCTCCCTCTATTCCCACGGCTCTTCTTATATTTTTCTTGTTTTCCTTGTACTTCTTGTCTTTACCTTTTTCTCCTTGTCTTTCCCTTGTTCTCCTTCTATTCCCACGGCTCTTCTTATATTTTTCTTGTTCTCCTTGTGTTTTCCTTGTACTTCTTGTCTTCCCCTTGTTCTCCTTGTGTTCCCTCTGTTCTTCTTTCCTTCACTTTGTGCTCTTTATCTTCTTTTCAGCTTTTTTGAGAGCAGACTGGATGACAAGACAGAATACACGCAAACAAATTATTGACTACTGAAATGGACTTCTGGTGGCAAGCAGTGAGAAAATGGATAAAGTAAAAAATTATAATTCAAAGAATTAGAGGAATTATAGAGGTAGAAAATAATGATATTGAAGTAATTGAATAAGGAAGATTAAAATTGTTTGGACACATGAAGAGGATGAAAAATGGTAGAATATCGAAGATGTTGCTGCAGTGGACTGCGGAGGGAAGGAGAAGAAATGAAAACCAAGAGAACAATGGATGGATGACGACAGAAGGAGTATGACTAGAAGATATCTTACTGAAGAAGATGCTGATGATAGAGGTTTGTGGAGGAGGAAAATTTATTTGGGTGCAAGTTAACTTCTGTATTGTAGAAAAATCCTAATGATTAGAATAAGTAATATAATTCACAACATTTTTGTTGTTACAGTTTGTATTCGCACATACATATTATTTTGCGCATCAGTTTTTCTGTAGCGTCATTCATTACACATGTCGAAACTTTCAGATCTGAAATTGTGGAAAGTTTTCCCTTCTAAATAAGAGTATTAGTTATCAGACATTTACTCTTTATAAACTTGAACGAAGCTTCGGTAGGCTCATATGTTGGTAGGCATTTTGCCAGAATAAAGCTTATGTCCATCTCCTCGTATTTGTTAAGGTTATCAAGGTTTAGTCTGTAGTCTCCTCTGACATACGACCTAATGCTGTAAAACATGGCAGACCGAGAACAGTAGCTGCCCAGAGTGGGCGAATCTGGTTCTCCAGGCGCCCGGCCGGTCCTGCTACCATTAAATTCTATGTAAATACAGGGTGTTTCAAAACTCTATAAGAGCCTCTTTATAACTCGTGACCGCATGGAATCAAAATCCGACATTTTTACTGACAGGCGGACCAGGGATAGACAGAAAGTGCCCCATTCTAGTAACCGTGATCCAATAAATTTAACATCGTACTGAAAGGAAGTGAGGAAAAACGTGATAGGGTATACATGAAATTCCTATAATTGCGTGAAATGTTCGTTATTGCTATTTTGAGCAGGGTTGGGATTGTACGGATGTTGGTATCTGAAATAATATTTTGATATTTCTTTTCATTTCTGTCTCCATACTCTCCACATTTATATTTAACAAGGCGGTGCCTTCTTGTTAACTACTTCATAATCGCTTCCTCATTCCATGAGGCCTAGTCTAGAGACAATAATGCAATTTACAGTCGAAACGATTCAAACATCAATATGACATCAATGAGTTGTTTGAAATTGTAACGAATAATAATAATAATAATAATAATAATAATAATAATAATAATAATAATAATAATAATAATAATAATAATAATTAGAGCCCGGATGTTTAGACATTTATAACAGTTAAAGTAGGCAGGCAAAAAAGGCAATAAAACGTAAAAAAAATGCACAATAATCTTAGAAAAAGGCATTATAAATTTTAAAAAGGCATAATATATTTTACCAATAAATTTAAATTACATCAACATAACTCACATTTTTACTTCGTAGTTTACACATGTTGACTTCTAAAATACTTTTCTTTCGTGATTAACTGTCCTTTCACAAACCTTACATAACCAAACTGTTCCATCGGTTGAAAACACATGGGCACCAAATTCAATAACGTAAGCATGAAGTTTACTTTTCAATGGTTTACTGAATTTAGGCATTCTAGCTGACCGATCTTATACCTTCTGTCACCCGACAATCCGTGGTAAGAGTAAACATGAGCATATAGTATATACTGGACTTTTTTTTAGTATATCTACTCTTGTTAGTAAGAATAAAAACATTAGAGTAATACTCATTTTTGATTACATACTCATAACATAAGAGCATAGTAGAATATACTCAAGTGTCCATCTTGTATAGAATATATACTCATGCTTTATAAGAATAAAATCTAGTATATTCTCATATTTATAAATTCGTTCTCATGTTATTCTGAGTATGGTTTGTAGCAGGGTAAATTCTGAGTATTTGTTGATTTGTGTTCAGTTTAAAGTTAAATTTAAAAAAATGGCAGAATTTATGAACGATGTAGTGCCTCATGGAAAAATATAGAAAAAGACGTGAACTTCAGAAGCCTTTAACGCTTCACAAAAGTGAATGTGAAAAACGAGTAATGGAACGGAGAAAAATTCTCTCCGGCGCCGGGATTTGAACCCGGGTTTTCAGCTCTACGTGGTGATGCTTTATCCACTAAGCCACACCGGATACAACCCCGGCGTCGGACAGAATTGTCTCTGATTGCGTTCCAACTCTTGGGTTCCCTCTAGTGTGCTGAGGTGCACTCGTTATGAGTGACTAGTTGGCCGGGATCCGACGGAATAAGCGCCGTCTTAAATCACTTCGTGATTTACGCATATCATTTATTTCAATGTACCGAAGTACATATGATATTTCCATGCAGATATTCTGCGTCATCATACGATGAAAGAGTGTGGCTTAGTGGATAAAGCATCAGCACGTAGAGCTGAATCCCGGCGCCGGAGAGAATTTTTCTCCGTTCCATTACTCTTTCATCATATGATGACGCAGAATATCTGCATGGAAATATCATATGTACTTCGGTACATTGAAATAATAATGAATGTGAAAAAGGTTAAACACGTATTTGGTATTAATAAAAAACATAACGTATAAAAATATGAATGGCTATCAAATTATAAAGTTAGATTGTATTGTTAAATATAATTAACAATTACAGTTAATTTTGTAAAATTTGAATTGCAAAATGCAATTACTTGTAACTTTAAATTATATATATATATATATATATATATATATATATATATATATATATATATATATATATATAACTCTCTATAATAAAAAATAGAATTAGCATAACTGGAATTCTAGAAATGGATTGCAATCTATATTAAACATTCTGTAATGACGATTTCCCAGTACTGTTTTCCTGTTTATTAACGTCACTTATCTGATTCACTCTCTCTTTCATGTTTATTTATTTATTCGTTTATTTATTTATTCATTTATTTATTTTTCTTATTTGTTTATTTAATTAATTTATTTTATTATTTAATTTATTTGTTTATTTATTTAATTATTTACTTATTTATTTATAAAAAGCGAAACACAAGCCACTACAGCATGCGGATAGCATGTGAAAGTCTATAAAAAAAAAACTGAGCACGGTGCAATGTGGTCAAAGAGGATAGATAACACGAGTACATATTAACTTTTAAACGATCAAGAAGGCTGTAGAGATGAGTATATATTCGCGTTAGGTAGAATGTCTTTATTCTTACGACGAATGTGAGTATTTTCTAGTGGTTACGAGTATATAATCACAGGAAGTGCTCATACTCAAGAGTATAAACCTTGAGAAAGTACTTAAGCTTTATTCTTACTACCCATTAACTGACTGTTCCTCACTCAAATTTCTTTCTCCTACAATAATAAACACGTGTAGCACAAAATTGTAACAGTAAGATTTGAAAATATGAAAGCAAACGATTGGAAATGCTACGTGACAACTTCTATGAGAACGGGCTTAATATTTAAAATTATAAAGCTGACTGTTGGTATCGTGAAGACATGACAATATTATATTTGTAACTGTGGATTGTCGATCATTATTCATATTACACCAATAGTATTAAAGCACGATTATTAGCAGATTAAGCACAGAAATAAATTACTTTTATTTACTATTGTTAGTAAAGTTAGTCATTGTTTCAAATATTTACATTTCATACACATTACATCATAATTAATTAGGAAATTGCAAATAAACAAGAAATATAGCTTTAAAATGACTATTACACTGTTAATAGGTCGTAATACTTTTGACCTATGAAACGGTACGAAAGGACGTCTTTCAACCAATCATGGCTGCTTATCGCACAATTTTATCACGTCCCTGGCTTTGTTTAATTTTATCGCTTCCCTAGCATTTGTTTATTTATCACTACCCTAGCATTGGTTTCTTTGTTTGCCAACATTTCAAATTGCACTGGTCTGGACGTCAAGAAAGAGAAAATTACAAACCACCCCAGTCGATACACAGCAGTTTCAAATATGACTCACATTGGCATTCAAGAACAAGAATTAATAAAGATCACTGGTCATAGCTATGCATCTTCCCTGAAACCCTATTTACAAATAAATGAAGAGCACCATTCTGAAATCCTGAATAAGTTGAGGAATGAACCATGTACATCAACGAGTTCCACTTCTTTTACGCACACGTCCAATATAACATCAACTGTACCGCCAACCACTAAAACATTCAAATTTGAAAATTGTACATTCAATAATTGTTTCTTTTAAAATTATTCATCTTTATTTTTTATTTCATCATCGTTAATTAAATCGTTTCTTGTTTATTTCATCATCCCTAATTAAAACTTTTCTAACACTTGTTTATATTATATTATTGTTTATATACATTGTTTATATGATATTATGGATAGTCACGTATCAGAGATTGTTTAATGCTAAGATTTATTGAAAATCATCTGTCAAGTGACGTTGATTACTGGGATCGGGATAATTGAAGTGGAATGCAACTGTTTTAATAAAAATGAAACTGAATCAACAAAGCCTTCTTGACCAGTAACCGTCCACAGAGTTCAATGAATATTCCATAGTTGGTACAACTGATAACAAGAAAACAGCTAATCATAACACACTACTGCCATCTAGCGTAATATTTGTAATATTGAGATGGTACAATAATACATTTGAAGACAGTTGTACTTTCGTAAGTCAATTAATATTTTATTGTATTGGAGTACTTCTTTACTTCTAATCTTCATATACTTTCTTCTAATCGTGTAATAGTCAATTAAATCCCACTGGAGTTCTCATTTTCTCTAGATAAATCAAAACCTGTAGTGAGATTACTGTTGACAAAAAAAAAAGGCATATATTAGTAAGAACACCTTAAAAAGGGAAAATAGGAAAAATAAAAATTGGCCCTATCACTTTGATTTTCTCCAAATCACATTTATATCTATGTAAATAATAATTTACTTCCACCCAGTAAAAAAAGGCATTTTGCCAAACATCCGGGCTGTACTTATAACAATCGACAAACCGTGTTAATATAACTTAATAAGAGCCTATCCATTCAGGAACAAAATAAGTTTTTACCTAAAACCCGATCTCTAGCCGTGACTGTGGGCCGAATTCATAGTCAACACTTATTGTAAGGAAACACTTAAGCAGTTGCTTATAATAATTTCCAATTCATAAATCCCACTGAAGTGAACACTTATTCAAATAAGGTAGCTTGTCAGCTTACTCAAGTGTTTCCTCATATGCATTGTAATCAGCTGATTCCGTATACAATGGATGATGATTATGATTTTATTGAATTTATTGAGTTCTGTAATTAAAATGAAAATGAGTTTCGGCAAGCAAACGATATGTCAGAGATATAGAGAACCCTTTAGAGATATATAATGATCAACAATTTAAGAGGAGATACCGTTTCGACAAGAACACTGTTGTGAATATTCTGGTGTCTCTCATTTAAATTCACAATACAACCAATGAGGCTTACCGATTTCACCATACTGAAAGTACTGGTTGCTTTGAGATTTTATGATACAGCAGGATTTCAGGTAGATTTAAGTGGCATTTTTTTTTCGAAAAGTATCCACGTCCCAACAAAGTGTCATTTGTATTTTTGTTTGTATTCTACCCAAGGAATAGGCTGTTAAAATTTGCGTAATTATATCATTTCCACTTTGTTTAGCATAAAAATAACTGAAAAATAAATGAAAATTATTTACTTACAGGAATATTTCCGGAGTTTGCATTACACTCAACTGCAATTTTGTTCCATGTCAATTTCTTCTTTTGGAGAGGACAATTACTGTATCAGTTTTTCTTTACTTTCGACGATATCTCCATATTTCATAACTAGTTATCTTAGCTCATTTCTTTCATTTCTGTAAAATGCTTTCTGGATCTTGTATAATTTTTAGCTTTATAATATTTACTTGTGTATTTGTGTATGACAATAATGCCGATTTAACAATTTGAAGGCACTGGAAAACAATTGAATGTAGGAAAGCGCTCACGTCTAGCCATGTTGCCATATTTCTTTCAATGTCAAGGGAATGCTCAGGGCATATGAATGAGTAACGTCTCTGCAATACAGTCTGAAATAAGTGCTAAGGAAATGCTCATTACTTAAGTGTTTCCTCATTTTATAAGTGACGACTCTGAATTCGACCCTGTTTCTTACTTTTAACGTCCAACTTGTCCTTCGGAGGACTCTGTCTCTGGGGAGAGATCTGGACGGCAGGGACACAGAATTGTAGCTGATCTGGGTGGAAGGGGGACGCAGTGACAGCTTGCACGTGTTAAGGGTTGCACCTTGGCGCACCGCGGGGAGTTCCCGTTTGATTTGATAGATAGATGACAGCGTGCCGGGGGTGTAATAACAACGACCCCCCCACTGCGTCCCGGAATTAGCCAACATCCTTCTGACGCATACATATATACACACATACACGGATCAATTCTCCAAGCCGGATGTCTTAGACGAGATTGCTTTAGGCGTGAATGATACCTGAACCTCTGGACGTCTCATAATAATAATAATAATAATAATAATAATAATAATAATAATAATAATACTTACTTACTTACTAACTGGCTTTTAAGGAACCCGCAGGTTCATTGCCGCCCTCACATAAGCCCGCCATTGATCCCTATCCTAAGCAAGATTAATCCAGTCTCTATCATCATATCCCACCTCCCTCAAATCCATTTTAATATTATCTTCCCATCTACGTCTCGGCCTCCTCAAAGGTCTTTTTCCCTCCGGTCTTCCAACTAACACTCTATATGCATTTCTGGATTCGCCCATACGTGCTACATGCCCTGCCCATCTCAAACGTCTGGATTTAATGTTCCTAATTATGTCAGGTGAAGAATGCAATGCGTGCAGCTCTGCGTTGTGTAACTTTCTCCATTCTCCTGTAACTTCATCCCACTTAGCCCCAAATATTTTCCTAAGAACCTTATTCTCAAACACCCTTAATCTCTGTTCCTCTCTCAAAGTGAGAGTCCAAGTTTCACAACCATACAGAACAACCGGTAATATAACTGTTTTATAAATTCTAACTTTTAGATTTTTTGACAGCAGACTAGATGACAAAAGCTTCTCAACCGAATAATAACAGGCATTTCCCATATTTATTCTGCGTTTAATTTCCTCCCGAGTGTCATTTATATTTGTTACTGTTGCTCGAAGATATTTGAATTTGTCCACCTCTTCGAAGGATAAATCTCCAATTTTTATATTTCCATTTCGTACAATATTCTGGTCACGAGACATAATCATATACTTTGTCTTTTCGGGATTTACTTCCAACCCTATCGCTTTACTTGCTTCAAGTAGAATTTCCGTGTTTTCCCTAATCGTTTGTGGATTTTCTCCTAACATATTCACGTCATCCGCATACACAAGAAGCTGATGTAACCCGTTCAATTCCAAACCCTCTGTGTTATCCTGAACTTTCCTAATGGCATATTCTAGAGCGAAGTTAAAAAGTAGAGGTGACAATGCATCTCCCTGTTTTAGCCCGCAGTGAACTGGAAAAGCATCAGATAGAAACTGGCCTAAACGGACTCTGCTGTAAGTTTCACTAAGACACATTTTAATTAATCGAACTAGTTTCTTGGGAATACCAAATTCAATGAGAATATCATATAAAACTTCTCTCTTAATCGAGTCATATGCCTTTTTGAAATCTATGAATAACTGATGTACTGTACTCTTATACTCCCATTTTTTCTCCAATATCTGTCGAATACAAAAAAACTGATCAATAGTCGATCTATTACGCCTAAAACTACACTAATGATCCCCAATAATTTCATCTACATATGGAGTTAATCTTCTCAAAAGGGTATTCGACGAAATTTTATACGACGTCAACAAAAGTGATATTCCTCGAAAGTTACTACAGTTAGTCTTGTTCCCCTTCTTAAAAATAGGTACGATTATAGACTCCTTCCATTGTTCAGATACAATTTCCTTTTCCCAAATTGCAAGTACAGGTTTATAAATTTCGCTAGATAATACGCTTCCACCCTCTTGTATTAATTCCGCTGGAATTTGATCAATACCTGGAGACTTGTACTTTTTCAGATTTTCTATTGCAATTTCGACTTCAGAAAGTGTGGGGTCCGGTATAAATGGTATAATAATAATAATAATAATAATAATAATAATAATAATAATAATAATAGAGGAAGATGTATAAATATGCAATAGTGTGATATACGACCTGAAACGAGTTGCATTCTAGCGGAAGCCTTCAAAATTACTACGCACTGATACTCTCATTACTACGCACTGATACTCTCTTTGGCGGGAATTTGTTTGTTTGCAGTTAGAAGCTGAAGTGTTGAAACGTTTATCATTATTGCGTTTTCGAAGAAAGTGAAAATGTTGGCTGTAAGTGTTTTCTTGAATATACATTGTTATTCCTCAATGTTAGAAATATTAATGATATATTCAGTCTATTTCTATTACAAAAAAGAGTAATTCGAATAATGGTAGGTGCCAAATCTAGGGAATCTTGTAGGACTATTTAAAAAAAACTACAAATAATGCCCATGGCTTGTCAGTATATCTTTTCATTAATAATCTTCCTCGTATGTAATCGTGAAAACTTTGTAACTAATTCAACAGTTCATAGCATAAATACACGTCAAAAAATGACTTACATACTCCATCGGCAAGTCTATCGTGCTATCAAAAAGGAGTGCGTTATATGGCAGTAAAAATTTTTAATAGTCTCCCTGTCGATATAAAAAATGAAACTCAAAACATAAGATTATTTAGGGCCAAATTAAAGAAGTACCTAATTTCTCACGCCTTCTATTCTGTAGGTGAACTCAAGACATTCTATAACACTTCATGAAATTGATACTAAAACTTTGTGTTGTACTAGTAGACTATATTGTAAACCTCTTCTGTATATATTTCAACTAGGCTGTGACTATAAATTAAGACTTTATAATAGTATTAAGATTTTGACTTGTTCCATATTCTAGCTGTGAAGCAATGTATGAATACCATGGAATGTTAATAAATACAATACAATACAGTCTGTTCCGTTTGGGTATGGATAATATTAATTTATTATTATAAAGCAATTATGATAGTAGGAAAAATTTCTTACTGCTTATATTATGATTAAAAGATGGGAGTTTCCATATATGACAACCAACAATGCATAATCTGAAAGGACAAATGAAGATCGAAGATGATTACAATGGCTGCTACAAATCAACAGCGGGCACAATGTGTTCTTTGGTATGCTAAATTTGAGAGTGTTAAAAGAATTCAAAGGGAATTTCGACGTGAGTATGGTGTACGTAATGTATCTACATACGATTCCATAATGTTGTGGTATCGAACATTTGTAGAAACAGATTCTATGTTTAAAAAAACTTGCAGGAGGTCGCAGGCGAAATCCAGTACGAGAAGCAGCTATCTCTTGGCTTGGTCCCCAAACTCCCCAGATCCAACCCCTTCTGACTTCTTCATGTGGGGTTTTGTTAAAGACATTGGCTATTCACAGAAATCCAGGAACATTGATGATGTGAGAGTAGAAATTACTCAAGCTTTTAAACAAACCACCCCTCTTACGTTACATCGGATATCTATTTTTTTCCGCCAACAATACAATTACACATCCTCTTAAATTCTTTGGACCGTTCTTTGTAATGGCAGCACCACCCGGTATGAATTTCGTAATACGCATAGTTACACAATTATAGCTGTTCAAAATCACGGAATTTTTCTGTGGACACACTGTATCTTATTAATTAGTTTGCGTATTTTATGAATTGTGAAGCACGAGTATGGAGGTTATTATGGTTTTGATAGAAACTCGACGACTTATGCACTAAAGCAGGCATGTCAATTGATGCCCACAGGAGCAAGCGCGCTCTTTTGAGCCCAGGAGAGCCTGAGCGCTTTAGTGCGGAAAGGAAGGAGACAGACGAAAGAGGTGGTATATGCCGCTTGGTCGAGCTATATTCAGGGATGCCCAGCACTGATAGATAAAGGGAAGAGAACTTATTAAAACTGTATCCATGTTAATTTTTAGATTTGCCTGAGAAGTATAAGTGCTTTATAAGAATGTAAGTTGTAATTTGAATGCTCATTTTTCACAAGTTTGATTTTTTTATTCAAAAGAAATATTTTCTCAACTTTTCGTGTAGAAAGTGAAATTTTCATGTATAGGCCTATTTATTTAGTAGTCTTACAGAATGTTTTCGTAAATCTAATATACCGTATATACGTATTACTGAAGATAGTGTATTGAAAATTTTGAAAATGTTCGCATGGAAATTGTTTGTAAGGAAATGAATTAACAAAGAAACTACTGTTACATCATAAGCAAAAGATATGTGCCCATGTGTTGTAAAAATGCCTGCTCTATAGCTTCAGCAGATTTCGAGAAAATAATTTAATATTCTGATGATAGGAAGTTGCTCACAAATATCACCTTAAAAGCATAATGCGATAAGAGTTTTGTTATGTGATATTAGTTACACTTAAAACAGATACAGTACCTAAGTAACTTTGCTTTGTACTGTAATATTGTTTTGATTAGCTTATTGATTACTTTTTTAAGGCTAAAGATACCATCAATATAAATTCCAACTTATCATGTCATATTCAATCTCTTTCTTTGAAATATCACTTTCTTTATGAATGATGTTTTTCATCCACTTAATACAGTATAATATTATACTACTATGGAATTTAAGTGAATATTCCTTCTTAACTCTCTATTATGTTATTAAGATTTAAAAACACAAGTACAATATTAAGAAATCAGTGTTAGTCCTTTTGTTTTACAGACAATATAGATAATATTAAACAGAAAGAAGCCATATAAAAATAACGACATAAAATTTCATGTTCCGTTTGAATTTTGTGCACCACTTTTTTCTTAATCCAACAGGTTACTTATTCATATAAACAACCCTTCCTCTTTCCATACTTAGCGCTTGCTGCCCGCGCACGACGTCAAGGTCAGAAAAATGCGCTTGCTTTGACATCACTGCACTAAAGCAATGAATTAAGATAATGAGATAAATAAAGGTGGAGAATAAAAAGGAGAATAGGGTGAAGAAATAGTGAAACGAAGAAAACAAAAGAAAGGGAATGAAGAAGAAAGACGAATCAGTTACTGCAGGCCGGAAGTTGTTATAAGTAAGACAATAATGGCGTGCGTCTTTCTCATTGAAGGCAGGGCCCAACCAGCTCTCCTGATTGTTTCAGAGTGCCTCAAAAGAAACGTCTCTAAGCTCCACGAGTCTGCCTATTTATTATCTATGAACATGCTCACATGTCTCTCTGTTTGCCTGTTTCAGGAGTGTTGGAGGAGAGGTGGGGGGAGGTGCTGCACCCCAGCGACGACCTCTGACCCGCCACGCTTCCATCTCCAGCGTTGGGATAGGCAGGCTCTGTAACAGACAGCGAAGATGCTTTATACTGCAGGAACTGCACAGCCGTCGGTCGGTGAGTTTGTCCAAACACAGCAACTCCGTCGTAGTTTATTTCTCATAACTAGGGCCTGGATTTATATACACAAAGTCTGGAATATGCATTATAAAAGAAGAAATCATATATAAAAATGCAAAATCCGATTTTTGTAGGGTTTAGTATTAAAAAATGTGACTGTTAGGTATGTCAGATAGCTATACCGGATGGAAGCCACCGGCGTAGCTTGATCGGTTAAGACGCTTGCCTGCCGATCAGGAGTTGCGCTCTGGCGCGAGTTCGATTCCCGCTTGGGCTGATTACCTGGTTGGGTTTTTTCCGAGGTTTTCGCCAACCGTAAGACAAATGTCAGGTAATCTATGGCGAATCCTTGGTCTAATTTCGCTAAATATCATCTCGCTATCCCAATTTCCATCAATGCTAAATAACCTCGTATTTCATACAGCGTCGTTAAATAACCAAGTAAAAAAACTATATACCGGGTGAACCGTAAGTGATGTCATTAGTTTCAGAGTGTTATTCTGTGAGACATTTCAAACCAAAAAGTTTAATACAATTTTGCTCGTTTTAGCTTCGTTTCCGAGATAAAAATTGTTTTATTGTTATTATTCGGTTGAGAAGCTTTTATCATCCAGTCTGCTATCAAAAAATCTGAAAGTTAGAATATATAAAACAGTTATATTACCGGTTGTTCTTTATGGTTGTGAAACTTGGACTCTCACTTTGAGAGAGGAACATAGGTTAAGGGTGTTTGAGAATAAGGTGCTTAGGAAAATATTTGGAGCTAAGAGGGATGAAGTTACAGGAGAATGGAGAAAGTTACACAACACAGAACTGCACGCATTGTATTCTTCACCTGACATAATTAGGAACATTGAGTCCAGACGTTTGAGATGGGCAGGGCATGTAGCACGTATGGGCTAATCCAAAATGCATATAGAGTATTAGTTGGGAGGCCGGAGGGAAAAAAGACCTTTGGGGAGGCCGAGACGTAGATGGGAAGATAATATTAAAATGGATTTGAGGAGGTGGTATATGATGGTAGTGACTGGATTAATCTTGCTCAGGATAGGGACCAATGGAGGGCTTATGTGAGGGCGGCAATGAACCTTCGGGTTCCTTAAAAGCCAGTAAGTAAGTATGTAAATAAGTAAGTTTATATGAAACATATCGTAGCGTGTTTTGGGAAAGCCATTGATTTAATTCCCAATATGCTCAGTCAATTTAAGAGAGCAGTGTATTATGATAATAAATGAGGAACATAGTGTATCAAATTTAGACAACTCCATTTTTTTCGACTTCTAGATATTGATTGTTTCTTGTAGAATTTTATGTGCTGAATACGATTCTGAAACTGTTTAGGTTAAAAAACGGACAGAACAAAGCGAAAATAGCATTTAATTGTGCGCTTTAGAATCAAAATGTAGACAGCTCCACAGTGGCTTGGTTTTAAATAAGAACAATTCCGTCAGCAGCATATGAGAAGCCCACCTTCATACCACCTTTTCTCATCACGCATCGCGAATCTAACATGGCTGATTTTTTATATAATCGGTTTGTGGATGAATAAGACATACTGTTTTACGTAAATTTTCTTTGTAAAATTATGTGACATCGTTATTTCAATAAGAATATGGAAGTTTATGTTAAAGAAGTTCCTCAAAAGGAAGTAAGGAAGCTTCTTTTGGTTTAAAAAACAGACAACTCCACTTTAAATATGGCTTCCTTTGGTTTCAAAAACAGACAACTCCACTTTAAATATGGCTTCTTTGGTTTCAAAAACAGACAATTCCACTTTAAATATGGCTTCATTTGGTTTCAAAAACAGACAACTCCACTTTAAATATGGCTTCCTTTGGTTTTAAAAACAGACAACTCCACTTTAAATATGGCTTCGTTTGGTTTCAAAAACAGACAACTTCACTTTAAATATGGCTTCGTTTGGTTTCAAAAACAAACAACTCCACTTTAAATATGGCTTCTTTGGTTTCAAAAACGGACAATTCCACTTTAAATATGGCTTCATTTGGTTTTAAAAACAGACAACTCCACTTTAAATATGGCTTCGTTTGGTTTCAAAAACAGACAACTCCACTTTAAATATGGCTTCATTTGGTTTCAAAAACAGACAACTCCACTTTAAATATGGCTTGTTTGGTTTCAAAAACAGACAATTCCACTTTAAATATGGCTTCTTTTGGTTTCAAAAACAGACAACTCCACTTTAAATATGGCTTCGTTTGGTTTCAAAAACAGACAACTCTACTTTAAATATGGCTTTGTTTAGTTTCAAAAACAGACAACTCCACTTTAAATATGGCTTCGTTTGATTTCAAAAACAGACAACTCCACTTTAAATATGGCTTCGTTTGGTTTCAAAAACAGACAACTCCACTTTAAATATGGCTTGTTTGGTTTCAAAAACAGACAATTCCACTTTAAATATGGCTTCATTTGGTTTCAAAAACAGACAACTCCACTTTAAATATGGCTTCGTTTGGTTTCAAAAACAGACAACTCCACTTTAAATATGGCTTCGTTTGGTTTCAAAAACAGACAACTCCACTTTAAATATGGCTTCGTTTGGTTTCAAAAACAGACAACTCCACTTTAAATATGGCTTAGTTTGGTTTCAAAAACAAACAACTCCACTTTAAATATAGCTTCTTTGGTTTCAAAAACGGACAATTCCACTTTAAATATGGCTTCATTTGGTTTCAAAAACAGACAACTCCACTTTAAATATGGCTTCGTTTGGTTTCAAAAACAGACAACTCCACTTTAAATATGGCTTCGTTTGGTTTCGAAAACAGACAACTCCACTTTAAATATGGCTTGTTTGGTTTCAAAAACAGACAATTCCACTTTAAATATGGCTTCATTTGGTTTCAAAAACAGACAACTCCACTTTAAATATGGCTTCGTTTGGTTTCAAAAACAGACAACTCCACTTTAAATATGGCTTCGTTTAGTTTCAAAAACAGAAAACTCCACTTTAAATATGGCTTTATTTGGTTTCAAAAACAGACAACTCCACTTTAAATATGGCTTCCTTTGGTTTCAAAAACAGACAAATCCACTTTAAATATGGCTTCCTTTGGTTTCAAAAACAGACAACTCCACTTTAAATGTAGCTTCGTTTGGTTTAAAAAACAGACAACTCCACTTTAAATATAGCTTCGTTTGGTTTCAAAAACAGACAACTCCACTTTAAATATGGCTTCGTTTGGTTTCAAAAACAGACAACTCCACTTTAAATATGGCTTCGTTTGGTTTCAAAAACAGACAACTCCATTTTAAATATGGCTTCGTTTGGTTTCAAAAACAGACAACTCCACTTTAAATATGGCTTCGTTTGGTTTCAAAAACAGAAAACTCCACTTTAAATATGGCTTCGTTTGGTTTCAAAAACATACAACTCCACTTTAAATATATCTTCCTTTGGTTTCAAAAACAGACAACTCCACTTTAAATATAGCTTCTTTTGGTTTCAAAAACAGACAACTCCACTTTAAATATAGCTTCCTTTGGTTTAAAAAACAGACAACTCCACTTTAAATATGGCTTCGTTTAGTTTCAAAAACAGACAACTCCACTTTAAATATGGCTTCCTTTGGTTTCAAAAACAGACAACTCCACTTTAAATATGGCTTCGTTTGGTTTCAAAAACAGACAACTCCACTTTAAATATGGCTTCATTTGGTTTCAAAAACAGACAACTCCATTTTAAATATGGCTTCATTTGGTTTCAAAACAGACAACCCCATTACTTGGTTTCAGAGATGGAAAACTCCACTTTTTAAACTTAAATTGCGACCTGAACATTAATTTTAACTATATTTTGATACTGAAAAAATATTTCTACGACCCACAAGAATGTTTAAAAAAATGTACGTATAACAGTGACATTGGTTTCCAAGGATCTAGTTTTTCGCCTCTCCTGTAAAAAAAAAAAGCAAATGTGGAGTTGTCCAACTTTGATACTAAGCTCCTCAAATGATTGAAATGATCCTGCTTACGCCTCTGTAAAGGAACTGAAGGTCGACATTCGTCATACTAATAGTGAGTTTTTTGACGGAATTTATTGATCTACGTAAAGATGAATTTTTTGGTCCTTCAGAAATATGTCTGTTACTAGTTAACAAATGAAAAAAAAAAAGCCAAAACAGAAAAATCTATAGACAAAATATTTATTATTAAACCCAATTGACTTAAAGTAGATAGAGCAATAATTTTCTTTAAATCATATTCAAAATTAGCCCCCAAACCAGCCATAACAATTATTATTAGAGAAGAAAAAAATTCATTCTGGCGCCGGGGATCGAACCCAGGTACTTTGGCTATAAATGCCAAGCGCTCTGATCATTGAGTTACACCGAAGTTCAATCCACAGCACCGGATCGAATCCCTCTCCTCCAGTGTTTTTTCCTTTGTGGCCTGACTCCAAGTTCGTCATGTATGTTGATATTTTTATATCAAGAAAGAACGCAAGGACGAAGGTAGTTTTTTCTACGCGCCGTTCTTTCTTGCGCTCCAACACGCAACGATTTTACAGAGGAAAGAATGTGTGTGTATGGCCGGCTATTTTCAATTTGCACACCACTTCGGCGGGCCACGTTATGCATGATGTGTATCTGTGAAGAGTTATGCCGTGTACTATGGTGAGTGTATGTGTAAGTGTAGTGTAGGGAATGTGTGAGGGATGATGATGAAAGTGCGGAAGGGAGAAAGGGAAACCCGGTGCTGGCACGTAGCCTACTCCTGTCGCATAGCATCAAGGAGGCCGCCAGGCTTAACGTCCCCATCGGATGGACGAATCACTATCAACAGTGACGTATGCCTCGTTTTCATATGCACTGCGGAGAGATTTGGGATTTAACCCAGGCATATTGGTGCACAATTTAGTGATTAGAAGTTGTGCACCGCCATCTCTCCTAGTTCCGAGGTATAAATTTTACATGAAAATTTCTGACCCCGCCGGGAATCGAACCCGGGCCGGCTAGTCCGGAAGAATACACGCTACTACAGATCTAACTCGCTGCACTTGCTGTTAAACTGTAAGCTGTAAATGTATGTAGCTCTAGTTTGTCCATGTGATGTATAATATACTAATTAATGTGATATATTAATCCTAATAATTATTAACAATTTATTGGATAGGCTATGGATAAATTTATAACGCATATTAAATCGCAGGGACAAAAGAGTGGAAGCAAAAAACTGAAATGTGAAATTCATACCGGTAGTAAAAGTAACTGGAAGACCAGGATGCATCGACATCAGCGTCATCAGCATACACGACTCAGGATTAATTACTTCCTAATCAGTTAATAAATACTGAATACCATGACAATAATGTAGGTTCATCTTCCAATTTGCAAGTAGACGTTTTGAAACCTAATCATAAACTGCCACCTAACTTCATTCAGCAGCAATTGAAGTTTCAGCCACCCCAAAGGTCTTTTCCCCTCAGGTCTTCCAACTAACACTCTATACGCATTTCTGAATTCACCCATACGTGCTATATGCCCTGCCCATCTCAAACGTCTGGAGATATGTTCCTAATTATGTCAGGTGAAGAATACAATGCGTGCAGTTCTGCGTTATGTAACTTTCTCCATTCTCTTGTAACTTCATTCCTCTTAACCTCAGATATTTTCCTAACTGCCTTATTGTCAAACACCCTTATTCTCTGTTCCTGTTTCAAAGTGAGATTTTAAGTTTCAAAACCATGCAGAACAACCGGTAATATAATTGTTTTATAAATAATTTGAGTAAAAATAGTAGTAATAATAGTAATAATAATAATAATAATAATAATAATAATATATATAATGATAATAATTGTAATAGTCCACGCCTATGGAGTAACGGTTAGCACGTCTAGCCGCGAAACCAGGTGGCCCGGGTTGGATTCCCGGTTGGGGCAAGTTACCTCCTGGTTGAGGTTTTTTCTGGGGTTTTCCCTCAACCCAATATGAGCAAATGCTGGGTAACTTACGGTGCTGGACCCCGGACTCATTTCACCGGCATTATCACATTCATCTCATTCAGACGCTAAATAACCAAAGCTGTTGATAAAGCGTCGTAAAATAACCTACTAAAATAAATAAAATAATTGTAATAAAATAATAACTTAAATACTCAGTCACAATATGATAACACAGTAGAAATTCCACTCCACACATCATCTCTGTATTCTTTATCTTTCACTGTTGCTACTTCTCGTCACTGGAACTCTCTTCCGCCTGAAGTCAAGGGCTGCCGAACTTTAATTTCTTTTAAATGTAAATTAGAAAAATATCTTATATTGAGTTGCCAGATCTAACGCGTTGCAGATATTTAATGCAATGTATTCCAAAGTATTTATTTTTATTTTTTGTTTCTTATTTTTATTGTATAATCATGACAATCGTGCTTATTTATCACTTAACACCAATATGTATTCCAACGTGTTTATTTTTATTCTTATTGCGTACATTTTTTATTGAATTATCGGCTTCTGATTTTGTGTGATTCGTATTTGATTCTAACACCATTAATATGTAATCCACTGTGTTTATTTTTATTTTATGAGGTAAAGTTTTAAGTAGGCCCGGGTCGTGTAAATGTACCTAGAAGGGAGAGGTTAAACTGAGAGAAAGAAAGAAAGAAAGAAAGAAAGAAAGAAAGAAAGAAAGAAAGAAAGAAAGAAAGAAAGAAAGAAAGAAAGAAATAAAGACAGAAAGAAAGTTTTAAGTAACTACTTCTTTTGATCTCATTATATAGTACCTAAATCGTATCTGTATGTAATTTCTTAAATCCGATTCAGTTGTATGTTCAACTATGTAAGCAAGTTTTAATCCTGGTTGAATATAAGAGAAGGTCTTACAGCCTTATCTGTGCCAGGATATATAAAGCCATTATTATTATTATTATTATTATTATTATTATTATTATTATTATTATTATAGAGCAGCTGGCTACGGACTGGAAGGTCCGGGGTTCGATCCCAGGTGGTGACAGGATTTTTTCTCGTTGCCAAACTTTCAGAACGGCCCCGAGGTTCACTCATCCTCCTATAAAATTGAGTACCGGGTCTTTCCCGGGGGTAAAAGTCGGTCAGAGCGTGGTGCCGACCACACCACCTCATTCTAGTGCAGAGGTCATGGATAGCATGGGACTCTATTTCCATGCCCCCCAAGTGCCTTCATGGCGTGTTACGGGGATACCTTTACATTTTTATTATTATTATTATTATTATTATTATTATTATTATTATTATTATTATTATTATTATTTAAAGGGTGTAAATGATATGTTGTTATTGAAGTGTTGTATCAGTGAAGAATTATGTTGTGTCAGTGAAGTGTGTTGTATCAGTGAAGAAGTATGTCGTGTCAGTGAAGTGTGCTGTGTAAGTGAAACGTGTTCCTGTCAGTGAAGCTTTATAGTTTATAGTGGCAGTGCATAGTATTTGAACAGTGAAATGTTTTTGAAGTGTTAGTGAAATCAGGATAGAATCAGTGAAATGTGTCGTAGTTCCATTGCAGTGAGGGAGTTGACAGCGAAATGAGTGTAATTTGAAAGGTACTTGTGCAGATATGAACATATCATACTCGTGGGTTTTAGTTCGATCTTATTTTTAAGATACAAATTAGATTTATTTCAAATGTTATTTTAAGTGATCGTTTCATTTAATTTATTATATTCCCTGTTGTTATTATTATTATTATTATTATTATTATTATTATTAATTATTGTTAGTATTAATTATTAGTATTATTATTAATTGTATTTTTAATTAATAAGTTTATTATTGTCATTATTGAGTGTAATTAGTTACCACTGCCACCGGGTAATATACCCACTGCAGTGTGAATAAATACATACATTATTATTATTATTATTATTATTATTATTATTATTATTAAATAATAATGATGATAATAATAATAATAATAATAATAATAATAATAATAATAATAATAATAGTATGTAAACCGCTGCCACATACATATGAGCATTCGGCAGTATAACAATGCTACCCCCAAGAACAAACGATTTTCCAGACCTGACCTAAACTTCTACCTGCTGTACCCATGTTCCCTTACCTGTTGAGACCCCGCCTGCACACGGACAATTTATTGTAGCGCTGCGAGAGATGTGAGGACAGCCACAACACGTACACTACTTGTACACAAACAACCAGCAGACATTACTATATCATTGCCAGCCTGCCCTCCAACTGACAGTCTACCAGATCGCATCCTCTCCCACGCCTTTATTACTTTTAATGAAATCATAAGCGAACCATTAGACGTATCGAAAGGGCAGTGATTTTCCACTCCGAGGACACGTGTTCGACTCCCGGTAGTTATTAAGTGGAATTTCTGATACACAAAGACGATGTTGGGAAAGGTTTCGTCGGGACGCTGCCAGTCTCTGTTTCCCATTGTTGTTCATCATCGATACCAACATCATGATCGAAACGTGTGCGTTGAGGCAATGAAATAGGACACTTCGTCTCACAACCTAAGGTCACGATGTAGAAACGCGATATTATTATAAAATCCATACCAAAATGCAGAGTTTGTAGAGCAGACTCAAACACATCTAACTGTTCTGTCAACACATATTTGTCATGGTTACCAATTTTAGTATAAAATTTCTACCTCGGGACTAGGAGAGATGGCGGTGCACAACTTCTAATCACTAGATTGTGCACCAATATGCCTGGGTTAAATTCTAAATCTCTCCACAGTGCATAGGAAGAGAAGGCATATGTCACTGTTGATAGTGATTCGTCCGTCGAATGGGGACGTTAAGCCTGGTGGCCCCTTTGGTGCTATTCGACAGGAGTAGGCTACGTGCCGGCACGGGTTTCCCCTTCTCCCTTCCTCATCATCATCATCATCATCACTCATGCTAGATACTACACTTACACATACACTCACCCTAGTACACGACATAACTCTCTCTACAGATACACATCATGTACAATGTGACTCGCCGAAGTGGTGCATAACTAGAAAATGGGTCACAGTTCTGCCATCTATCCGCAGCATGCGGAACCCGAATCACGCAAGTGAAAATGGGTGGGCATTGGACACACACATACACACACTTTTTAAAACAATGCACAGTAGAGTAGAATCCAACTAGCCGCGATAAGAAATAATGTGACGTGTACTGTACTAATTCAGCATTATTCGTACATAAATGGGAGTGATTAATAAATGCGGGGAGTATAAAGAGAGAGAAAGCTAATTAACATAGTCTCATTCTAAAGTCTCGGTTCTTAGCTGTGTTATTAATTTCCAAATAAATCCAATGACAAATTATTATTCAAACATCTCATTGGCGTCATATTGATGTGTGAATAGTTTCGACTGCTATTCCATTGTTGCCTGGAAGCTAGGCCTAATGGAATGAGGAAGCGATTATGAAGTAGTTAACGGAAAGACTCCGCCTTGTTAAATTTAAGTACTGCGGGTAGCCTATAAGGACACAAATTATAAGAAATATAAAAGTTTAATTTCAAATCCCAAACATCCTTACAATTACCACAATGTGTACAATAACAAGCAAGAACAGCATACCGCTGTGGAGTAATGGGTCGTGAAACGAGCGGGCCCGGGTTCAAATCCTGGTTGGGACAAGTTACCTGGTTGATGTTTTTCCCTCAGTTTTCCCTCAACCCATTAACTGGGTGACTTTGGGCGGTAGACCCTGGATTCATTTCGCTGGTATTATCATCTTCATGTCATTCAGACGCTAGATAACCATAGTAGGCGTAGTTGTTAAAGCATCGTCAAATAAACCATTAAAAAAAGAATAGAGTAAACGCTCCACGGCGTTTATAAGAATTCGATTGATTGCATGTCACTTTTTATTGTATTATTTTATATTGATTAAAATTTTATGTTTTCGTAATAGTGATATTGTATTTGGTTGAATTTCACAAAGTTTTAACACATATAGCCTATATCACCCTGATAAGTACACAACTCGGTAAGAAAATGTTTTTTTTTCCCCTGCTATTTCAAGCTTTCTTTTGTAATTTTCAGAAATCGGCGCACTTTCAGATCGTTAAGTGGAGACTGCAAATGATCTGGATTATTTTAATCCGATTTTATTGAATGCTTTGTAGTACAGAGCGATTCAAACCTAAAGGGGCCGGCACTCCTGTCGTTTTTCGGGATTACAGTTTGGATAGCAGATCGTGAATTTCAAGATTATTATTAATTGAAATACATCAATAAAATAGACATTGCTACTTTTATTTTAATCATCTTCAGAATTATTTATTGTAAATGTAATATGTCGAATACAGTTTTAGACAAATTATTATTTTTAAGTCTTTCATGTGTAAGTAATGGCCAGACTAAGCGTTTTAATGTAAAGGATCTTTATAATTTGCTGGAGACTTCAATGCTGGTGTAGCACTGTATCATATTCACGAAATTATTTTGCTTCTTAATTAATTTCTCTTTAGAAAGTCTTCGTCTCGCGCGATGAATAAATAAGATACTAATTAAAACGCAGATTAATAATAATAATAATAATAATAATAATAATAATAATAATAATAATAATAATATATTATATAAACAGGGCTATGAGCGCAGGTTTAACTTTCAATTGAAGTACTGTCGTACGTTAGAATCCTATTTAACCCTCACACTAATTTATTAAACAGTGTCGGACCGTAAAGAAAACAACTATCGCAATGTCCATATTTTATATGTTGTGCAATATTATAGTATTGTGAAATTTTAATTTTCCTACTAATTTTTTTTTCTATTGTTCTATTAAAATTATAGCATATAGCCTATTAACCTGTTGTATCCTATAGGATATATTGCCAATTTAAGGGTTAAGGTATAATGTTTAATATTCTGGTTCACTAATTGCCAGAGAGTTTACATTCTCATTAGTAGAGATTTTGCGACAATATATCCAATATAATTTTTTGTAGAGATTTTTTAAGTTTAAATATGAAGTTGTGACAATTTTGGATTTGTATTCATGACGGTTTTTGGATACGTGAATGCTTATACTTATTTTCTTAGAATTCTGGAGTATTTTTGCAAGAGAGTTTACAGTTTCATTACTAGAAATTTTGCAACGAGATGATATCCAGTATAAATCTTTTGTATAAAGATTTGGAAGTTGAAAAATATGAAGTTGTGACAATCTGGGGCATTTTTTGCGAGAGAGTTTATAGTCTTATTACCAAGGATTCTGTAACGAGATGGATTTCAACGTAAAACAATTTTTGTAGATATTTTGAAGTTGAAATGTGAAGTTTTCACAATCCTGAATTTAACTTCATTAAAATTTCGACATAGCCAATTCTTAGTATAGGCCTACCAGACGTATTTCCGTCATTCTGAAGCAATATTTGCCAGAGTGTTGACAGAGATTTTGCAATGAGATTGTATCAAATCTAAATCTTTTCTTGTAGATATTTTGAAGTTGAAATATGATTCCACAATCTTAAATTTGAGTTCATGAAGATTTTGACTACACTAATGCTTAGTGTACCACTTTTTTCCGTAATATTCTGGATTACTTTTTGCCAGTGTCTTATCATCAGAAATTTTGCAACACAGTAGTGTTAAAAAACCCTGGCTATTATCAATTTAAAGAAATTCAAGGTATTCTCAGGGAAAAACACACCAAAAACCAACAACATTTTCTACAGAACAGCTCACAGCTTTTGTGTAAGCCACTCTTACTTCTTGTGACGTAGAACGAAGTTTTTCGCTCTACAAAGCTATGCTGAGAGACAACAGGCGAAGAATGACAACAGAAAACATACGTCACTGCTTAGTTGTGAACTGTAACAGCATAAATGGAACATTCAGCAATGAGGCAAGCACTTCAAAATCCATAGACTAAACGTAAGATACCTATACCTTATGATTCTGTTAAAATAATCTTAGACTGATAATGCATATTTTGTAGCATATTTATCTATTTTACGGCATAAATGCATACATATTCTTCACGTTTTTAAGGCATGAACTTCCTTTCCCTACTAATTTCTTTGCTTGTTCCTTCTTTCTTCAGAAACAGCAATCTTTTTGTAATACTTCTTCTGTTTTCAGCTGTTCCCACTCAATCACCATTGCCAATTAGGGGAGAGTCGGGTAGTATCGGACATCGGGTAATATCGGACAGTGAGTTTGTTTCATCTACCACACGATGATAGTACCTGATTGACATGGTTACGTTTCTGTGATGTCGCATAGAGAAACGTAACCATGTTATTCAGGTACTACCACAGACTAGTATATACAGTCGCGAAGCTCAATACGTAGTAAATATGCAAACATTAGATAGTTGCTCACCACTAGGATCGCTAATATCGCCTCATTACAGGCAATGCAAAATAGTACCTTCACAGTCTATTGTTTCTAGCACTCTCAAAACTCAAGCTTCGTGACTGTATATAGTAGACTGTGGTACTACCATATGGTGGTAGATGAAAGAAACGCACTGTCCGTTACTACCCGATGTCCGATACTACCCGACTTTACCCTAAATATATTTAAAATGATGTATGTTATTGACTACTGCCCATTTAAAACAAATTGTGATTTTAACTTGCCTCTAACAAACCAACAAACAATGTTATTGGAGCCTTTTGAAATAAAAACGATGGTTTATCCATGAAATTTCGAAACTATGATAAAAATGAAAACGTGAAAAATGATGACTTACGTCATTAAAAAAAAATCAATTCAATTGAAGATAACCCCAGTCTTGGAAATTAAAAGATAACAAAACACAATGGTTGCGGCATGTTCTAAATACAATGACAAGGAAGAGACTGCTGAAGATATTAAAAAACTCTAAACCAGCAGGAAGAAGATGTCGAGGACGACCTTTGAAGACGCTACTGAACTGAAACCAGAAGTGAGTCTGGAACAGGCCAAGAAGTGGCCTAACTCGACTATAGTTAAACGATGACGATAGATTCTTTGAAATCTGTTAAAGTGGCCGCCTACTCAAAGGCACCACTTTTAAAGTTACCGGTATATAAAGAGTCCCTAATCACAAAAATCTCGCCATCAGAGTCTGTAGCTCGTGTAACAACAGGCTATCGCTGCTTCTGGATGATCTCACTTCGGAGTATGTTTTGTTATCTCGCAGGCGTGTGGGAACCGTCTGAGGGGCCGGCAGTGCAGACAGATGACGTATCGGGTTACTTCGCGGTGCACGAAACTGCAGTTTAGCCTCTAACCTTACAACTCGTGATGAGAACTGAAGTGTGATGACCACTGTCAGAAGCGGCCAGCATCCGCTGGGCTGCATGCCGCCATTTTCATTCTATTCCTCCAAGCTATACAAACATGTAGAATGGATAGTAAACAAATTAATTCAATTTACAAGCATACTTTCGTTAAGCTACACAAAATTGTACAATTCATATCAAGTAGATTAATTCAATTTACAGTATAAACAATTCATCAGTTGAGCTATACAGACTACTATTCAATTTACAGCTTATTATACAATTCATCAGTTGAGCTATACAGACTACTATTCAATTTACAGCATATACAATTCATCAGTTAACTATACAGATTACTATTCAATTTACAGCTTATTATATAATTCATCAGTTGAGCTATACAGACTACTATTCAATTTACAGCATATACAATTCATCAGTTGAGCTATACAGACTACTATTCAATTTACAGCATATACAATTCATCAGTTGAGTTATACAGACTACTATTCAATTTACAGCATATACAATTCATCTGTTAATTATACAGACTACTATTCAATTTACAGCTTATTATACAATTCATCAGTTGAGCTATACAGACTACTATTCAATTTACAGCATATACAATTCATCAGTTGAGTTATACAGACTACTATTCAATTTACAGCATATACAATTCATCAGTTGAGTTATACAGACTACTATTCAATTTACAGCATATACAATTCATCAGTTGAGTTATATAGACTATTATTTAATTTACAGCATATACAATTCATCAGTTGAGTTATACAGACTACTATTCAATTTACAGCATATACAATTCATCAGTTAAGCTGTACAGACTACTATTCAATTTACATCATATACAATTCATCAGTTAAGCTGTACAGACTACTATTAAATTTACAGCATATACGTACAATTCATCAGTTAAGCTGTACAGACTACTATTCAATTTACATCATATACAATTCATCAGTTAAGCTGTACAGACTACTATTAAATTTACAGTATATACGTACAATTCATCAGTTAAGCTGTACAGACTACTATTCAATTTACAGCTCATTATACAATTTATCAGTTGAGCTATACAGACTACTATTAAATTTATAGCATATACAATTCATCAGTTAAGCTGTACAGACTACTATTAAATTTACAGCATATACGTACAATTCATCAGTTAAGCTGTACAGACTACTATTCAATTTACAGCTTATTATACAATTTATCAGTTGAGCTATACAGATTACTATTAAATTTATAGCATATACAATTCATCAGTTAAGCTGTACAGACTACTATTAAATTTACAGCATATACGTACAATTCATCAGTTAAGCTGTACAGACTACTATTCAATTTACATCATATACAATTCATCAGTTAAGCTGTACAGACTACTATTCAATTTACATCATATACAATTCATCAGTTAAGCTGTACAGACTACTATTAAATTTACAGCATATACGTACAATTCATCAGTTAAGCTGTACAGACTACTATTCAATTTATAGCTTATTATACAATTCATCAGTTGAGCTATACAGACTACTATTAAATTTACAGCATATACAATTCATCAGTTAAGCTGTACAGACTACTATTCAATTTACAGCATATACAATTCATCAGTTAAGCTGTGCAGACTACTATTCAATTTACATCATATATAATTCATCAGTTAAGCTGTACAGACTAGTCCACACCTGTGGAGTAACGGTCAGCGCGTCTGGCCGCGAAACCAGGTGGCCCGGATTCGAATCCCGAAGTTACCTGGTTGAGGTTTTTCCGGGGTTTTCCCTCAACCCAATACGAGCAAATGCTGGGTAACTTTCGGTGCTAGACCCCGGACTCATTTCACTGGCATTATCACCTTCATTTCATTCAGACGCTAAATAACCTAGATGTTGATATAGCGTCGTAAAATAACAAAAAAAGAAATATATATATATATATATATATATATATATATATATATATATACAGACTACTATTCAATTTACAGCATATACAATTCATCAGTTAAGATATACAGACTACTATTCAATTTACAGCATATTATACAATTCATCAGTTAAGCTATACAGACTACTATTCAATTTACAGCATATTATACAATTCATCAGTTAAGTTATACAGATCACTATTCAATTTCTACCATATACAGTTCATCAGCCGAACTGTACAACAATATACAATAGATAGTAAACAGATTAAGGGGTTAGGTACAGCTTACAGCAGTAAAATGTTAGGAAATATTCAACATTTCTTTCCTCCATTACACTGTATCTTGTACAATAGTGAATATTGGTATGTGTAAAACGCTATCCTTCTGCTATGTGAAAAAATATTTTTAGGATTTAAAAAATATTATATATATATATATATATATATATATATATATATATATTTACAAATTCAAAATGGTGACAGTTCACTATGCAGTGATGAAGCTTTGCCTCTTATTTCATAAACTTGTTAACTTTTTCATGTTCTCTCTCCTTTATTTTTTACTGAAACTCATGTTTACAATGTCATGCTCTTTCACTACATTTCTTAAGAAATAATATATATATTTTTTAAATCTTGTGTTAGGAGAAAGTACTGATATTTGACCATTTTTTAGATTAATTTATTTTTTATCAGATAATCTGTCAAAGGTAGAGAAGTGATCTTGCATCATATTGTAGATATAACATGCTCAAATACAAACAAAAAATTTCATCACAGAATGCTGGATAGTTTTGAGTTATGTGGGAAATGCTTCGTCACTGCACAGTGAAATGAATTAAAAAAAATGTAAATAATTTTTTTTAATCGTAAATATATTTTTTTCATATAGCAGAAGGATAGTGTTTTAAACATAACAATTTTTGTTATTGTACAAGATGCAGTAATGGAGGTAAATGTGTTGAATATTTCCAAAAGTTTATTGCTGTAAGCTGTACCTAACCCCTTAATTCAATTTACAAACATACTTTAGTTTAAGCTATACAAAATTGTACAATTGAAGAGTTCAGAACCATAGTGGGCCAAGCGCCATTTATTAAAAACGGAGAATGCAAGGGTTAAAGTTAAGTGAATACCATAGTTTAATTAAGACTGACATATCATTTCTGTTTTAATGTGTATACTTTATATTACTTGCTATATGTTTCCATTGAATTATGGTAATAACTTCATTTTAACCCTTGTTTTCTACGGTTTTAGTAAATGGCGCTTGGCCCACTATGGTTCTGAACCCTTGAATTCATATTAAGTAGATTAATTCAGTTTACAAGCATAAACAATTCATCAGTTGAGGTATACAGACTACTATTCAATTTACAGAATATACGAGTCATCAGTTAAGCTATACAAAAATATACAATATATAGTAAGTAGATAAATTCAATTTACAGGCATATTTTAATTGATCTATACAAAATTGTGCATTTCATATCAAGTAGAATAAATCAATTTACTAGCATAAACAATTCATCAGTTGCGTAGAAGGTATGGGTATGTAGAAATTTGGTTAATTGTGTTATAAACATTTTCTCAAGGTCCTTCAAAGCTTTAAGATAATTAGACAGTACATTGGAGACTGTAATACAGGAATAGCGAACTCCTTTTTTATTACAGGTTATACCAGCGTTCATCAGCACAGAGCACCCTGGGGCTAGCGCCCCTTACCCGCGGAGAACACACTGCACTATGGTGCACTCGTAACTGCTAGCGGGTATGCTCTCTACCTCTTCCTGCTGCACGACGGGGCACACGGGAGGGCTCCGCTTACCCTTTACCCATTTCAGCGAGTGCTGACGGCCACTGGGTTATACTAACAGAGGGTAGTTAGAGATCTGATTTATGTCTTGTATTAAAATTATGACTGTCTTGATGAGTACTAAATGTATCTTGGTTTCAAATGTATAACATCGTTAGGGAAAGAATGTATTCACAAGGTCAAGATTTCTAAATTTTGGAAAATATTTTTACATGATGTCCTCTATTATATAACATTATTTGAAATATATTAACATTCTATGTATTTCAGCTTAATTCTGCTACACAGTTTGTATTTCAGTGTTTAATTAATAGTTCATGCTATTTTGTTGTTTAATTCGTAAATAACTCTTGTATACATGTAACTCTTATCTAAATCAAATTGTTGAATTCTTTGTAAGTTCATGCATATGCATGTATACTTTTTGCTGGTTGAGTGGAAGAGAAGGCCTTACGGCCTTAACTCTGCCAGCTAAAATAAATCATTATTATTATTATTATTATTATTATTATTATTATTATTATTTTATGCACACCAGCCACTACTCTTATAGCTTTCTTTTTTAAATCAAAAATGTGTTTAGCTTCAGACGAGTTGCCCCAGAATATTAATCTATATTTAATTACAGAATGAAAATATGCAAAGTATGACATAAGTAGATATGTTTATATCACCAGTAGAAGACAATTATCTTAATGTATAACAGGCAAGCTCAATTTATGAGTAATGGATTCAATGTGTGTCTTCCAGTTCAAGTGATTATCCAACTCTAAACCAAGAAACTTTGTGCTTACAGATACTTTGAGATGAGTTCCATTTACTGTAGGAATCCAGAGCACTATTTTGTGTACTAAATTTAACTGCATTGGTTTTATCAACATTAAGTGCTAGTTTATTTGCATGGAACCATTCATTCATTCATTCATTAGATTTAGCACTGTATTAAAATGTCTCCACTTTTATTAATGCTTCGAACTTACAATCATCTATCAAATAAACAGGATTTAGATTTCTCGTTATTGTACAACATGTACAAGAAAAAGTTATACACAGTAATAGTTTCATGATATGTTAAATTCTAGTTGCATGTTGGTTGTAGTTGTAATCGGGTATCATGCTGGTTGGAACACATGTTCTGTAGTGGTGAATTTCTTAAATAAATAAATTAAGCCTATTAGGCCTACTATATAATACTGTATAATGAATTTATTAATATAGTGTTATATTTACTCTGTAACTTGCCAATTATAGCTACATTTTACATTTTTGGCTATTATGTCTATACTTAACTCTTTTTAATTTATTTTTATTTGGTTTTTTTCATTTATATCTATATCTGTGTCTTTTATTTAGGAAGTATCTATTTGTTTTTTTTTTTCATTTTTGATTTTTAATATGTAATTACACTTGTATCTTGCATTTGTTTCTGTTTTATCTCTTTTTTCATGTTATATGCAATTCTATGTTTTTTTTTAAACAAATCTGTACTGTCTATTGTAATTGGGGCTTTGTCCTGTTATAGACATAAATAAATAAATAAATAAATAAATAAATAAATAAATAAATAAATAAATTAGAAGTGTTTATAAAATGATAGTATTGTTTGCTTGAAATAATCACAATTGTACCATCTGCAAATAAAATTACATGCTAAAAAATATTTATGGTTAAGAAATTACTTATGGTTAAGATAAATTATTTGTGGTATACAAGTATCACAGAGGTAAATATGCAGATAAATTAAAGAATATTCTTAATTTTTATTTTGTTTATGACAAAGAAAGTGAAATGACTAGATATGACTTTGTAATCATTTCTAATGTTATTTTGTATTATTTGAGACACAACTTCAAGTGAAAAGTATTATTTACATTGTTGAAGTTTAAACTGTACACACGGAACTGAAAGAGCGTCCTATTTCAGGGCTGTATTTCACTGAATGCCGCATATAAAATAAATGGCTACAGCGGGATCATTAAGCTAAGAAAAATCCCACCCAGTCGATAATGATATCGACGTGCACTGGCGTAATATGGTTTGGAGTGCCCATGCCCAGTGGCGTGTTATCGATATGGTTCGTTATTTCATTTATATATCCGATAATTTTATTACGCATATTAATCGGCAATTGTCTCTCTTTAACACACGCAGTTCTGCATGATGGGAATTTCCAGAACTGAGTTACAAAAGTTATCTTGAATCCTTTTCAAAAATAAACAGTGTCGTAAATATGACACACATATTATTATAAGTTTACATTTCAATGCAATTCGAAACAGTTTATTTATTTGCTTTATTTTACGACGCTTTAACAACTGCTATGGTTATTTACCGCCTGAGTGAGATGAAGGTGATAATGCCAGCGAAATGAATCCGGGGTCCAACGACGAAATATTTTACTTTCTCATATTGTTTTAAGATACATTCCTGTCTATATTAATCATATTCCCTCACTCGACAGACACAAACGCTCTGACCACATTCAAACTCACAGACAAACTTGTTTTAAAGTACAGGAACATCATTTTATTTTTACTTGCATTTTTATTGTACCTGCATTTCTGAATGTACTTCATTCCCACCCCTTCACTAATGCCCTTGCTCCCGTCAGACACACAAACTTACGGCCGCTGTTGCATTCAAAGTCTTCAAGCAGTGAAGTAAACACTGCAGTGTGTAGTGTGTTTCAGAAATATGGTTGCGTTTTCTATAGAAGAAAGAACCTATATTAATAATATCGTACTAAAAAATTATATTCAAGAAACGATAAATTCAATTTCAGAAAATATGCTTCAAAATGTTTTTAATAATATGCGTAAAGAATTGAAGCCTGCATTGTAATGGACGGCAACCATTTTCAGCAACTTGTTTAAAAATTCAGATTAGCTTATTTTGAATTGAGGTGGCTAGAAGCAAAGGAATGCTAGTGACATTTGTAATAACATGAGTTAAGTGCATCCAGTGTAAGCTAAAGTATCTAAAATTTTAGTGGCAAAGGGATATTTTAATCTCATCACACATTAAAATTTAAATAAAAATTTCACCGATTTTACGAAAGCTTAAATATTTAAACCCCATTTTCTCAAAAGTAACTTAAGTGCACTTACAGTCCTTTACTTATGACCCCCTCAATTTAAATGCACTCTCTATATTGTATGTTAACACCAATAATTAATATGCTAAATAAAGTAGACATTACATAATGAACATAGTCGCCTGAAAAGTTGAGTTTTTGAAAAAAAAAATGTTACTACTCTACTGTATTTTGATAAATTCCATAAAAGTGATGATCAAACTGAAAATCGTAATATCGTATTTCCCTACAACATAAATGGATACACTACTTTTCTCTCCTCCTATACCTAGTAAAATGATTTGTTTACATATTGCACTAGTAACACCAAACTCCTGTAATGGAAGAGGGCAACAGTGTTTCCGAGTATAGCCAGGTTAATGTTAAAAATGTTGGTAAAAATAAAGTGATGTCCCTGTACTATTTATAGATAAAGCCTACCAGAAATAGAAGAGGAAATAGGGAGATTATGAAGAAAAAAACAAGAATGTAACAAAATGTACAAAAGGGAAAACAACTGACTTCATTATAAACTTTCTTTAAGTGAATAGTACTTGTATGTGTAATTAATTTTTTAGAAGCCCATCCCTAAAAGTAGATCCTATAACACCAGACAAGCGTATTTAAAATTAACTATTGTACGGTAGCGTGCCTGGGTACGGAGGCAAGGCAGTGATTCGATGAATTAGTAGAATTGTGTGACCCCCTCGATCCCCTGACTTACCCCCAGAAATTTTTATCTCTTGGCAACTTTAAATGTTATTTTAAGTGATCATGCTTCATTTAATTTAGGATGCTCCCCGTTATTATTATTAATTATTATTAGTATTAATTATTGTTATTAGTATTATTAATTTATTATTAATTGTATTTTTATTAATTGTCATTATTGAGTGTAATTAGTTACTACTGCCACCGGGTATATACCCATTTGCAATGTGAATAAATACATACATACACATACACAACTTAATAGGAACGACTGGCCCGGGTTCAAATCCTAATTGGGACCGAGGTTTTCCGTCAACCCATTAAGAGCAAATGCTAAGTAATTTTCGGCTTTGGACCCTGGACTCATTTCGCTGGCATTATCACCTTCATCTCATTCAGACGCTATATAACCATAGCAGTTGAAAAAGTGATGTAAAATAACCAATTAAAAATAAAGAGACAAATGTAAAGTATATAAAAATGATCCACATACAGAGGTGTGAAAATTATTAGAATAATCTTAATTTTAAAGGTTTTTTAGTAGTTCCTTCACAAATATTCATTGAATTGATGAATATTGCTATATAATATTACTATACTGATGTAGGATATATTTACTACTAACAATCCCGGAAAGCATTGTTGTACATTGGTATTTTTCTTATTTTACAATTGTTATGGGAATTCAGAAATTATTATATTACGTTGGCGGAATTGGAAACATAAAAAATTAATTAAGAAATGCTTTAAAACAAATTGTTCTTTGCGTTTACATTGTTGTGAAGGTTCAAATGAACGTATACATCTGTTTTGTGCATATAATTTTTGATGTTTCCAATTCCGCCAACATAATATAATAATTTCTGAATTCCCATAACAATTGTAAAATAAGAAAAATACCAATGTACAACAATGCTTTCCGGCATTGTTAGTAGTAAATATATCCTACATCAGTATAGTAATATATACCAATATTCATCAATTCAATTAATATTTGTGAAGGAACTATTAAAAAACCTTTAAAATTAAGATTATTCTAATAATTTTCACACCTCTATACTCTGGAAAAGCTGAAAAATACGTCCGAGAGAACGTTGTCACCATCTTTCAAAAGGAATTGCAGCGAGTGATGTGTCATTTCTTAACCTTAATCTTCTTCTTCTTCTTCTTCTTCTTCTTCTGCCGAATCAAGGACTGGATTTAAGTCCTTTTCTGGAGTCAAAGTAAAATATTTATAAGAATCTCTGGATGTAAATTCCAAAGCCAATACTAGTGACAATGGGTCATAAAGGCTGATATGAAGTTGGCCTATCTGCATACATATTTTAAACACATAATACATGATTGCATGTTAAAAAAATGAAGTGAAATTGATACAAAGCTGAGATGTTTTCATTGTGTTTAAGTTTGAAATACTTTCTTCGCACACGATCGATAAGTGCGGCGCGCGGGGTGTGAGTCCGGAACCTCGCTATGTGAGTTATGGGGCAGTGGCTCCAGGAAACATAGGCGGCCCGGGGAGAGAACACTTAAAAACTAACGAAACCTTTGTCTTGTTTTTTGTGTTGTGTGACGTCGCCACCTGCCGATCGCTGTAAACGCTGCAAGGCGGTGGGCACAGCCATGTCCTGAACGCTCAGCCCACTTCATTTGTTTCTTTCGTGTAGCAAATGTTTTATTTTCCTTCTACGTCTTTCTAATGTTTTCAACGGAGATGGGAAGCGACTGTTTAAATCCTGTGCCCTTAGTGTCTTGTTGCCCGGTGGTGTGACAGTCCAGAGGAGAGAAGGAGGCATTTGAAGACTGTGGGATGATGGTGTTCAGTTTAACTCTTCTAATAACATCTGCAGAAGGAATGGTTTGATTCGGATTTGTTGGTCATAGATGTCGAGGTATAAATAAAGGAGGGGGGGGGGAAAGAGATGTTGAGAGAAAGGAGAAAAAAGACATCCAACGAAAAGAAAGGCGAAAAAAAAAGAAAAGGGAGGAGAGAAATATGTTATAAAGGTATAAAAGAAAGAATAATGTAAAGAAACAAATTACAAATAACGAAACAAGAAGAAAATTAAAAAGAAAAATGGAGAAAATGGAAAATAAATATGAAAGGATAATGAAAAAGAAGTTTAAGGAAGGTGGAAAAGGTAACAGAAGAAAAAGAGAAAAATAATAGACAAAAAATAGAATAGAAGGCAGGAAGATATGGAAAGAGATAAAAGACAAATAAATAATAAAGAAAATGAAAGGAATTAAGAGAATGTGAGATAAGTAGGAAAAAGAAAGGAATCTAGCGGAAGAAGAAAGAGACTTAAGAAAATAATAAAGTAAAAAGAAAGAAATGAGGAAAGTCAAATAAAAATAAAGGCAAAACTAGGAAGAAAGAAAACAGTGGAAGAAGAGGCTGAAAAAGGAAAGAAATAGCAACCAATCACAAAACGTGAAGGAAAATAGATCGACGAAGAAAAAATATACTCCCTCTGTTGCAAAATATGGTATAGAAAGATGTCATTAATTCTGTTCCAAAATATGGTATAGATTGATGTAATTAAATCTGTTCCAAAATATGGTATAGAAAGATGTAATTAATTCTGTTCCAAAATATGGTATAGAAAGATGTAATTAAATCTGTTCCAAAATATGGTATAGAAAGATGTAGTTAAATCTGTTCCAAAATATGGTATAGAAAGATGTAATTAAATCTGTTCCAAAATATGGTATAGAAAGATGTAATTAAATCTGTTCCAAAATATGGTATAGAAGGATGTAATTAAATCTGTTCCAAAATATGGTATAGAAAGATGTAATTAAATCTGTTCCAAAATATGGTATAGAAAGATGTAATTAAATCTGTTCCAAAATATGGTATAGAAAGATGTAGTTAAATCTGTTCCAAAATATGGTATAGGAAGATGTAATTAAATCTGTTCCAAAATATGGTATAGAAAGATGTAATTAAATCTGTTCCAAAATATGGTATAGAAGGATGTAATTAAATCTGTTCCAAAATATGGTATAGAAAGATGCAATTAAATCTGTTCCAAAATATGGTATAGAAAGATGTCATTAATTCTGTTCCAAAATATGGCATAGATTGATGTTATTAAATCTGTTCCAAAATATGGTATAGAAAGATGTAATTAAATCTGTTCCAAAATATGGTATAGAAAGATGTCATTAATTCTGTTCCAAAATATGGCATAGATTGATGTAATTAATTCTGTTCCAAAATATGGTATACATTTGTTAAAGTTCTCAGTAATATAATGTAACTTTAATCCATCTTCTAGATACTTATTTGTTTGATAAATTAACAATAGAAAAACATAAAAATTAGGTACATTTCATTCTGTGTGATGTCAAATTAATAAAATAAAAAACAAACATTGTTTTGAGAGAGGCCAATTAATATAAAAACTGCAGTAATTTACAACCTGTTTTGTACCACTGTTGAGCCTTAGATATTCTATTCAAAATTGACCGGTTGTTGTTACATTTTCTGCAATAGGAACACCACAGCAGGTGCCCCCTTGATTTCTGATCATAATGAACTATTTAAATATTATAGTTTGATGCACTACAGAAGATTAGAAACATTCACAACCGCACTGTCTGATAGTCCCTTCACTACTGAACAGAATACCACACCGCGAAACATTTCGTGCACGCATGCGCAATAATCACACTTGTTTGGTTGTTACTATACCATATTTTAGAACGGAGGGAGTATACAAAATCGAAAGAAAAATAAAGGAAAGATATCAGGGAAGAAGAGAACATAAATAAATATCACGTAGAACTAATTAAAGAAAATAGAAGACCAAATGGAAGATGCAAAATGAATGTAAACACAAGAGATGATAGATTTCCAGTTTGATTTGAAATAAAGAAATGCTAATATTTAGTAAAATAATATTACAATTTATGTATATACATTATTCCTTGACATATTACCTCGTAGGCCTACTGAATTTGAACAAAATCCGTCCAATAGTTTAGTAGAAATCACTGTGCACAGACAGACTAATACAAAAATTATTATATTCCATGTACATCATTCCCTGATAAATTGAGTCGTAGCTGCTGAATATGAACAAAATCCGTCCAATAGTTTAGTAGAAATCGCTGTGCACAGACAGACTAGTACTAAAATTATTATATTTCATATACATCATTCCCTGATAAATTGACTCGTAGATACTGAATATGAACAAAATCCGTCCAATAGTTTAGTAGAAATCGCTGTACACAGACAGACTAGTACTAAAATTATTATATCCCATGTACATCATTCCCTGATAAATTGACTCGTAGATACTGAATATGAACAAAATCCGTCCAATAGTTTAGTAGAAATCGCTGTACACAGACAGACTAGTACTAAAATTATTATATCCCATGTACATAATTCCCTGATAAATTGACTCGTAGATACTGAATATGAACAAAATCCGTCCAATAGTTTAGTAGAAATCGCTGTACACAGACAGACTAGTACTAAAATTATTATATTTCGTGTACATCATTCCCTGATAAATTGACTCGTAGATACTGAATATGAACAAAATCCGTCCAATAGTTTAGTAGAAATCGCTGTACACAGACAGACTAGAACTAAAATTATTATATTCCATGTACATCATTCCCTGATAAATTGACTCGTAGATACTGAATATGAACAAAATCCATCCAATAGTTTAGTAGAAATCGCTGTACACAGACAGACTAGTACTAAAATTATTATTTTTCGTGTACATCATTCCCTGATAAATTGACTCGTAGATACTGAATATAAACAAATTTCATATAATGTGAAATTAAAAAACTGTCTGCTGATGCGATGTAATGACCCCAAATTCATGGTAGTCTTCCATACGTCGTTCTATTGTACGGTATTGCAAGTCTCAAAGGGTAAAGGCTAATTGGGCCAAACAGAGAACAATAAAATTACGTATATAAATAACAGAGGTGATGGGTGCCATATAGGTGGCGTTGGGTTGGCATGGAGACGCCATCGAGGGCCGATCCCAGCACGGCGGTGCCGTATCGCACTGATTACAAATTGCTGTGTGAGATGTTCCCTTTACAGACCCGGTAACGAGCCTGCAGATAAATAACACGTAACAATACTTCAACGCCTTCACACTGCGCCTGCGTGAGAGATTCTTCCAGAAAATCTACACCTCTCTGGGCGTAGTTTGCTGATCTATCTTAAGGACTGTTATTTGAATCCAAGCAGTTGTTTTGTTTTGAATACGTTGATTTCTATATGCCTAATAGTTTCATTAATTCATTGTTTTCTGTCCAGCATTCTCCAATCTGTCCTATTTTCTGCCTTTCTCTTTGTCTCCGTATACGATTCCTATAGCTATCTAAATTTCGTCTATCATCTGATATTTTCTTCTGCTCCCGTTCACCATTCCTTTCAGTGCATCCTTCAGTAGGTACTGTACTCCAACCACGAGAAAGTCTCCAGGGAATGAGACGGTGCGGGGTGATGCTGTGAATGAATATTGATGTCATAAGATGTCATAAGGTCACACACGTGGGTACTCGTATCTCTATTGGCTATCTCTCAAAGCACAAACGATAACATGATATACATATTTTTATAGTACCCTAGTTACAAAATTAGATCACGGTTAATCTCATGATCTTTTAATCCCTCCATACAGGAAATAACATATTCAGGAGAACGCATGATTTTTAAACTGACGTTATAACTCTAATATTATCTATCTACTTCGCTCCAATAGATGACACAATAGTAAGCACATTCCTTTCACGGTTAATCTCCTGGTTGGAGAACAGTAAGTTATATTCTTCTCAGCCAGTGACCCAACCAATTCATTGTTCTTTTCCTGATCAGTTTCAGCATCATTCTTTCTTCATCCCCTCTCTCCAAAACAACTTCATTTCTTATTCTGTCTGTCCATTTCACACGCTCCATTCTTCTCCATATCCACATTTCAAATGCTTCTAGTCGTTTCTCTTCACTTCGTCGTAATACCCATGTTTTTGCCCCCACACAATGCCACATTCGACACAAAGCACTTCACTAGTCTCTTCCTTAGTTCTTTTGTCACGGTTTCGCAGAAGATGCTCGTTTTCCTATTAAAAGCTTCCTTTGCCATTGCTATCCTCCTTTTAACATCCTGACAGCATGATGAAGGCTCGGTGGAGCGGAGAAAAATTCTCTCCGGCACCGGGATTCGAACCCGGGTTTTCAGCTCTACGTGCTGACGCTCTATCCACTAAGCCACACCGGATTCCAATTCCGATGCCGGATTGAATGCTCTCATATCACCATATGATAACGCAGAATTCCTGCACGGAAATATCATACGTACTTCGGTACATCATAATAATATGATATGCGTATATAATCATTTAGTGATTTAAGACGGCGCTCATTCCGTCGGATCCCAGCCACTTAGTCACTCGTAATGAGTGCACCTCTGCACATTAGTGTGTTGGACATTGTGTCACTGTCACACATCTGTGACACAGTGCATGAGGGTTGGCCACTAAAGGGAAGCTAAGAGGTGGAGCTTAAACTGAGAGGATTCAATCCGGCATCGGATGTTGTGGCTTAGTGGATAGAGCGTCAGCACGTAGAGCTGAAAACCCGGGTTCGAATCCTGGTACCGGAGAGAATTTTTCTCCGCTCCACCGATCCTTCATCATATGATAACGCAGAATTCCTGTACGGAAATATCATATGTTCTTCGGTACAACGCAATAATTCCTTATAGCAGCGCATGTTACTGCTTATAGTACACCCCAAGTATTTGAAGCTGTCCACTCGCTCTACTGCCTCATTTAGAATTCGCCGTAGTATATATTATACTACTAAGGAAGAGAAAATGGAATTTGTTGGGTCACTGACTAAGAAGAAACTGTCTACTGAAGGATGTACTGGAAGGAATGGTGAGCGAGAGAAGAGTTCGGGGTAAAGAAATCAGGTTATATATATTTTTTATTGGGTTATTTTACGACGCTGTATCAACATCTAGGTTATTTAGCGTCTGAATGAAATGAAGGTGATAATGCCGGTGAAATGAGTCCGGGGTCCAGCACCCAAAGTTACCCAGCATTTGCTCATACTGAGTTGAGGGAAAACCCCGGAAAAAACCTCAACCAGGTAACTTGCCCCGACCGGGATTCGAACCCGGGCCACCTGGTTTCGCGGCCAGACGCGCTGACCGTTACTCCACAGGTGTGGACATCAGGTTATAGACGACATTAAAATATCATGTATAATAATTATGCGCAGACATAAAAGAAAGCAGGAATTATGAAAAAATTGGAGATTGCTGGGTTTGAAGTGAAAGACCTGCCTTTAGGCAGGCAATTATAAATGAATGAATATTATACAGTACTACATATAAGATGTTTGAAAAATTTGATAAGTCTTCGAGCTTTAACCATTTCTAAGAATACATACGCTATGTTTCTAAAAATCTTAAGTAAAATTGTATTGCTACGATAATAACAAAATGAAGAATCGAGCGTCTATTGTTTCAAGCGGGATGTCGTTGCCGCTATGGTAACCTCAACAGATATCGTCAACTGTCTAAACATCACTAAATGTGAATGTTACATGCAAATCACGGGGCGGCATCTTACGGGGAAGAAAGAAGTAAACCTCTCGTAAAATGCTACGATCTTAACAAAATTATGCTAATTCAGGGAGCCATCGCGCGTCTTCTGTCTTGTTTGTGTACTGCCTTGTTACACCAATCAAATGGAGAAGGAAAAACCACAATTCCGTGCGTGTGTGTGCATAATAATTCGCTATCTTGTACATAAATCATAATGCTCTGTATCATTTTTACTGGGAGAACAACAAAAACATTAGAATATTTCAATTAAACATATTATTATTATTATTATTATTATTATTATTATTATTATTATTATTATTATTATTATTATTATTATTGCTAAAACAGTTTGAGAAAGCAATCAATGCACTAATGCAGTGAGTTTTAACCAATCAAAGCCTACTATCAACTGCAGTCTAGTCGCAGCTGATGTGCATTTGTTTAATATTTTGTCGCAGTTGATGTTCAGATGTTGCGTATATTCATTCTTTCTTTAACATCACAGATGGCCATGATATTGCGTGATGGCTGTGGTAACAAATGTAAGTATTAAACATCTCAATTTATAATACAATATGTTTCTGTATGCTACAAATGATTTACCTTATTAATAAATTCTAGTACTAGTCTTATCCAAGTATCACGCAAGCTCTCTTCTTGTCGATAATTCACTTAACCAAATGAGAATTCCTAGTTCAAAACAAAATTTTATAACCTCAAATATTTGTTTAATTTTGCTGATTCACTAATCATAATTTCTACAGCTAATGTCAAATGTTTAGCCATGAATTTCATATTGCAGGAGGCCAAGGTCATGACGGCAAATTAAATTCATTTTGTTAACTAAGTAAATATCTTATTTAATACTAATATAATTATTTTATCTTCAAATTAATTGATATTTAATTACTATTCTTGAAATATTCTTATTATCACTGGTGTTCTCATCTCTTCGGATAATTAAAAAAAAAGTATCTAATTCAGAATAAAATTTTATAACCTCAAAAAAAAATATATATATATATATATATATATATATATATATATATATATATATATATATATATAATTTGAACTGGTAATGGAAATTACGGGAGAACGGCTGAACGGATTTTAATAAATGATCCTCATTTTGAAGCTTGGAACCCAAAGTTTTTCGGAAAAATAGTAGTTTTCAGTGAAGCGTTAGTTTTCCTACATAATTTTCCTATTTTCAAAACTCCAATTGAATTTCAGAATAAAACAAAACACACACTACCGGTACAATAAACAATAAAATATTACACGAAGGCCATGACCTGGAGGATTACCGATATATTTAGAGCTCAAATTCAATTTACTAAAAATTTCAAGACTTGCTAAAAATAATTTACAGGTCTGATTCTGCAGTGTATAATTTTGTGAGTACAGCTGTATATTGGATATTCAAATCTACAAAACTTGAGGTGGTTTGATGACATTATTACCATTAGAAATTAAATATTATTATAGTTAATGTCATGATGCGTCTATTTTTCATTAATTATAAATAATATTAATGCATGAAAGTGAAACGGTTTGAGGTTATGTAAGTAGATGTAGAGAATATCTTAATTTAGATCTTCATTTCTATAATTTACTGAGTGGCTGCTATATATATAACTACAAAACTTAAGTAAGATAATAATATTGTTATTAAAAATCAAATATTTTTATACTTATTAATGAAGTGGGGTTGGGTCTTTTTTATATACTTAATGACTATGTGGAGTACATATTGATATATGTCATTGTCTCCAGTATTGGCTCGAGAGAGAGCAAAAAATACAGTTCCTAAGGAAAGACCAAAAGGTATTACTTACTGATAAAATAAGAGGCTTAGAAAATTTTGTAATTTCCCGATCATTTCAGCATGATCTCTTAGCAGGATAAAATGATTTCACGCTCTACATGCAGCAACTATACCAAAGTGCTATTGTTCGAAAGCTTAGCAAACCTGAAATTTTTTTAACTTTCGCCCACAATCCACAATGATCTGAAATAGCTACTGCTATCGCCTATAATGTTACTTGCGTTTTCGTGTTGAGACTCAAAAACTGAAGTTGGATAGGTTCAAGAAAAAGTATTTGGCCTAAAAAAATCCATTCAGAGGGAGTGTATTTCATTATTATGGAAGCAAATAACTTTCAAAATGTCTGGTATTCTTCATTGAAAATAAATCTGAAAAATTTTTATTTGAACGTCTAACGAACTTAGTTTGCAGCATTTGCTGCACAAGCCACTAGTTATGTTTAATTTTGCTCTTTCATTAATTATAATAATTTCTACAGCAGTTGTCAAATGTTTGCTCATGAATTTCATAACGCAGGAGGCCAAGTCCATGCCGGCCAATGAAATATATTAAGTTAGCGACTTAAGACTGTGTCTCAAAGCTCAAGTCCATACTACACACACAGTCGACTATATACAGTCACGAAGCTTGAGTTTTGAGGGTGCTAGAAACAATAGACTGTGACGGTACTATTTTGCATTGCCTATAATGAGGCGATATTAGCGATCCTAGTGGTGAACAACTACCTAATGTTTGCATATTTACTACGTATTGAGCTTCGCGACTGTGTATACTAGACTGTGCTACACACTAGTGACTAGCAACTAGGTAACTTGTAAATTATACACTAGGGAGCTTTGGAAATGTATGCTTGAAACATAATTTAATAATTTATTTATTTAATCTGGCAGAGCTAAGGCCAGTAGGCCTTCTCTTCCGCCCAGCCAGACTCTAATTCTAATTAAATATATTTGCTTACATAGTTATTACATTAATATCTAGATCATAAAACAACATGAAAGTAAATGATGAAAATTGGATAACTAATGTTAGTGTGACAATAATAAACACTGGTAAGAAATAGTTATAATAATAATGATAATAATAATAATAATAATAATAATAATAATAATAATGGTAATTATAATAGTAATAATAATAATAATAATAATAATAATAATAATAATAATGAGATAATTTATATATTTATCTGTGATATATATAACCATTAAACACTGAGAAACCTGAAACAGCTATTATTGTTGACAATAATTGTTAGAAAAATATCTCGTTAACCTATTCTTAAATTGATTTGATGTCTGACAGTCCCTGACATTACTCGGTAGGGAATTCCAAAGTCGAGGAACAGCCACAGTGAAAGAAGATGAATATGAGGATGTTCGGTGGGAGGGAATGGATAATATTGAGGAGTGTTGTGATCGTGTGTCTAGGTTATGATGGGTGGATAAATTTTGAAAACGAGACGCAAGATAGACAGGAGTGGAGAAATGTAATATGTGAAAGAGAAGGGAAAGACAGTGGATTTTCCTACGATCTTCTAGACGGAGCCAGGACAACATTTCGAGGGATGGTGTTACGTGATCAGCCCGGCGAATATTGCAGACGAAACGGACGCACATATTATGAACACGTTGTAGTCTCTGCGCCGAAGTAACGCTTAGGTCAGTAAGCAGAATATCACAGTAATCGAAGTGGGGCATCACGAGTGTTTGCACTAACATTTTTTTCATGGAAAGGGGTAGAAAATTCTTCAATCGTCTAAACGAGTGGATTAATGAAAATACCTTTTTGCAGGTTTCTGCAACTTGAATGTTCCAATTTAAACTTTTATCCATATAAATACCTAGATTCTTTACTGATTCACTGAACGGAATTTCGGTGCCGTGTATTTTAATCGGGGACAAATTTGGTATGGTAATAGTGCTTAACAAACGTGAATGGCCCACAATGATTGTGATTTTTCTGGATTTAGTTTAAGTCGGAATTTCCGTATCCATGTGCAGATTGAGTTCAGGTCGTCATTAATTTTAGTTATTGCATCATTTATTTCGTCAGTGTGGAATTTTATGTATGAAACATGGCCGCCTTCATAGATTATTTTTCTAAAAAACATGACATCACGGTGCAGCACTAAATTAAGAAGGCAGTGTCCTAATGCAGTTTCATTACGAGTTATATGGAAAAGATAAGGGCTTAATATATTACAGCAATGTTTAAAACATTGTACAGAAGGTACTAGCAATGTCAGTGTTCAAAGTTAACGTGTTATTCTAAATTATATTTACATTAGTTCACTTCCAAAGCATTTTCAGATTTCATAACCCCAATTGCTGATTAGGTATCAGTGTTTATTTAGTGAACAAGTCAACAATCAAGCAAGCATTTTCGTTTACTAGCTACTGCGGACTTGATTGCTATGCACTATGTAGCCTTGGATTATGACTTCTGACGTCACATCCGGCTATTTAGTCAACAATCTAGTTCACTTCAGCTGAAAATGTAGCTTTGAGACACGGATAAGTATCTTATTTAATAATGTTGTAATTATTTTACCTTCTGTCTATTAATTATTTATTTATTGCTATTCTCGAAATAGTCATGTTAAAATATTACGCCAGTTCTCATCTTTTTGAATTTATTCACTCTCGCGAATTGTTGACAATTGTGATAATAGCAATGATGATAAGAATAGTAGGCCTAATAGTTTTATTATTACTGTAGGCTAATATATAAAGGAGAAGAAATGCCTCCACACCTATATCCATTATTATGGTCTTCCCTGATATCTGATAGATAGTACCTAGATATGTAATTAGGTAGATTAGTGCAAATCTTAGTTGGATAGGGTCCACACCTGTGGAGTAACGGTTAGCGCGTCTGGCCGCGAAATCAGGTGGCCCGGGTTCGATTCCCGATCGAGGCAAGTTACCTCGTTACCCGGGGTTTTCCCTCAACCCAATATGAGCAAATGCTGGGTAACTTTCGGTGTTGGACCCCAGACTCATTTTACCTTCATCTCATTTAGACGCTAAATAAACTAAGATGTTGATAAAGCGTCGTAAGATAACCTACTAAAATAAAATAAAAATAGTTGGATAGGTGGATGTGTGGATGGCGGTTAGACGGGTCAATTGCTGGACAGTTATTTGTGTGTAAGTAAATGTATTGATGAATGTAATAATTAGAGTTAGAAGATGAAGTTAAGTACACACAGAATAAAACTGTGTTTACAAAACATCTGGCAAGGTAGTTGTCTCCCTTCATGTACACATTATGTCAGTTAGATGGGGCTTTTGTAATACAGACCCAGTAATGAAAAAATTTAAACATTCGCGTGAAGGACAAACGTAAATATAGGTCAGAATATATTGCATTATCGTCCCTCCAGTGTAGAAACGTAATATTTCTCTTAGGTCTATAAACAGTCCTACAGAGAAATAATATTTTTACAAAGGTACTTAGTAACAATTTAATAATAATAATAATAATAATAATAATAATAATAATAATAATAATAATAATAATACATTATTCAGCGTGGCAATCAATGTTTCTATATACTCCTAACTGAACCGTTCAGCAAAGTAAACATACAGTATTACATTATGTCGACAGAACAACAAAGAAGTTCTCCTTCTCATTCTTTACGAAACCACTTCTTATTTCGGAATATGTATGATAAGAACTTTCCTGTGTTAAATTTTAACGTACCTTGTTAACATGTTTCAACCTATTTTCGGTCATCTTCGGAACTGGTCGTTGTTGGTCTTGGCGCCTCTTGTTTCCTGTGTGGGTGCGTTCGTAGTGTAGAATCAAAGAGTATATATGTGTTTTGAAATTGAGTTGTGTGTTGAGAATATCGTTGGTATGTGTTTTCGTGTGTCTGTATATTTCATATTGTTCTAGTGTGTTGAGTTACGTTAAAATTTGAAACAAGAAAATTCTTATCATACATATTCCGAAGTGATACGGTGTTAAAAGTTGTGTAATCAAGATGTATAACACCTCTTGTAGAGACAGAGATTGTAGAGCGACATGATACCGTCACTGCTTGCCTTCAGTACGTGAATGAAACACAGAGCAATGTACAGGAAACTTCTCATACCCATTTGAATATTTGTGATTACACGATGTAATCACGACACCCGCTTCGGTCACCGCTGTTCTATATAATCTTTCTTTCTGTTTTCAGGTCAAGTGACTGGTCAGACATGAAACTCTAGCTTTGTGATGGCAGAAAATCCGTGCATCTCTTCGTGGAGTAAAGACAAAAAACAGCTGAAGTGATGACGTGGGGAAGAGAAAAATGCGAACAAATCCGTCCCTACTACAGAGCTAACACAGAATCTGCACAGGATCGTACTCGACTATGTTCACCTGCAGCTCTAAGCTTCGTCTGGTGTCTGGAGGAGTTCTATCGAGGTGGAAGAGTTTTGTATAATGTGAGGTACGTTACGATATCTCACGGACCAGGGAAAACCGCGCTTGACCTTTTAAATTGAGGACAGGCGATTGATGAGGTCCCCCGTCTTAGAATATGGATCAGCTGTGTAGATGAATATCAGTGGAAAAAATCGAAATGTCGTGACTAAACAGGGTTTTAACCTCAGGGGAGGCTGACCTCCAAAAATGTCACCTTATGCAAAATAGAGTCCTGTGTTTAAGGAAGAATCGGGAAACTTCCAAAATATATCGACAAAAAGTTCGTTCATGTTGAGATTGTGACAGTTCAAAGAGTTGCGACAGATTTAATATAATGAGTGCATAACAGGTCTAACCTGCGATCGAGATATTATTTATTCGCTCGTTTTCATACTCTTTCTCGCTATCATAATATTAATACTCGATCACAACGCGATAACACGCTAGAAATTCCACTTCACACATCATCTCTGTATTCCTCATCTTTCACTGTTGCTACCTCTCGTCACTGGAACTCTCTGCCGCCTGAAGTCAAGGGCTGCCGAACATTGAAATCTTTCAAATCCAAGTTAGAAAATTATCTTATGACGAGTTGCCAAACTAACTTACTGTTATGACAAGTGTTGTATTGCATGTTTCCACGTATTCACATTTTTTTTTAATGTTCTAGTGATATTTAACTTATTTTATATTTCTGTTTTCATATTTTCCGATAACGGTATATCTCTAATGTGATAAGTTGAGCTGTATATAATCATAATTTTCCTTACTGTGTGTACTTAAAAATATTGTATTCATTGTATGCTTTGTACTGCACTATTTTATTACTACTATTAGTATTATTATTACTATTAGGCCTGTTATTATTATTGTTATTATTATTATTATTGTTATTATCATTATTATTATTACTATTCTTATTTATTATTATTATTGTTATTATTATTATTATTATTATTATTATTATTATTATTATCAATAATTGTCTTATTTTTTTATACTTTGTATGCCTCATATATTTTTGACCTGCTGTTCACATTTTATTATGCTTTTTTCTTTCTTTCTCTATGTTATATATTATGTCTGATTTCTTCTTACTTGTTGTTTACACTTTATTATTATTATTATTATTATTATTATTATTATTATTATTATTATTATTATTATTATTATCATGTTCAGTTTTGTGTGTAAAATTGTAGTGTACTTTGTAAATTTGTAGTGTTTTTGTAACGCAGTTTTTACTCCTGGTTGAGTGTAAGAGAAGGCCGTATGGCCTTAACTCTGCCAGGTTAAATAAATCATCATTATTATTATTATTATTATTATTATTATTATTATTATTATTATTATTAGTTTAAATTACAACTGCTTTCATAGAATGCATTGTAATATATGAAATATTAACAGTTATGACGTAATGTGAATATATCATTTGTATGTGTTTGCAATGTATGTATACACACGGCCGCGCGCGTTCTGCCCCAGGATAGGTCTTTCACTGCAAACCCAGCATTCCTCAATATTTCCTACTTCCTACCTTCCTCTTAGTCTCCTCATATAATACATATATCTTAATGTTGTCTATCATCAAATATCTTCTTCTGCCCCGAACTCTTCTCCCTTTCACCATTCCTTCCAGTGCATCCTTCAGCAGGCAGTTTCTTTTCAGCTAGTGACCCAACCAATTCCTTTTTCTCTTCCTGATCAGTTTCAGCATCATTCTTTCTTCATCCACTCTTTCTAACACAGCTTCATTTCTTATTCTGTCTGTCCACTTCACACGCTTTTTTTTTCTTTATTGGTTTAGGTTTTAGATTTTGTAATGTATTTCCTGCTTACTTGTTGGTAATTTGATTTTTTAGTAATGTAAGGTATTACATATATATATATATATATATATATATATATATATATATATATATATAAATTAATTATTAAAAATTACGTCACGATAAATGTGTGCACTTCTAGAGAATGCTATTTCAATATTTGGGCAATAACGTATTGCTAGAAATAATCCTGTTACGGTTTGTATTATTAAACATAGTCCTAATAATGAACCAAAATTTCATCATGTTCTATTATTGGATGGTGTTGGTAAATCAATTAGAGCATTGTTAGCAATTTTAAATGAAGGATGTCTATGTTTACCTTGTTATCTAAAGACTTTAGTATCATTAGTTAGATTTTTAGGTGGTTGATTTGGCTATTAGAAATGCTTCTATTCGCTTCTTTTCACTTCGTCGTAAGTCCATGTTTCTGCCCCATACGATGTCACACCCCACACAAAGCACTTCACTAGCTTCTTAGTTGTTTTTTTTCCAGAGGTCCGCAGAAGATGCTCCTTTTCCTATTAAAAGCTTCCTTTGCCATTGCTATTCTCCTTTTGACTTCCTGGCAGCAGCTCATGCTATTGCTTATAGTACGTACTTACTTACTTATGGCTTTTAGAGAACACAAGTCCACACCTGTGGAGTAACGGCTAGCACGTCTGGCCGCGAAACCAGGTGGCCCGGGTTCGATTTTCGGTCGGGGCAAATTACCTGGTTGAGGTTTTTTTCCGGGGTTTTCCCTCAACCCAATATGAGCAAATGCTGGGTAACTTTCGGTGCTGGACCCCGGACTCATTTCACCGGCATTATCACCTTCATCTCATTCAGACGCTAAATAACCAAATATGTTGATAAAGCGTCGTAAAATACCTACTAAAATAAAAATAAATACAGAACACAGTAGTTCATTGCCGCCCTCACATAAGCCCGCCATCGGTCCCTATCCTGAACAAGATTATCAAATCCATTTTGATATTATCCCTCCATCTTCGTCTCGGCCTCCCCAAAAGTATTTTTCCCTCCAGCCTCCCAACTAACACACTATATAATAATAATAATAATAATAATAATAATAATAATAATAATAATAATAATAATAATAGTAGTAATAATAATAATGGTCTATTTAACCTGCTTTTTGGGTTCGCCCATACGTGCTACGTGCCCTGCCCATCTCAAACGTCAGGATTTAATGTTCCTAATTACAGTATGTTAGCTGAAGAATACAATGCGTGCAGTTCTGTGTTGTGTAACTTTCTGCATACTTCTGTAACTTCATCCTTTTTAGCCCCAAATATGTTCCTAAGCACATTATTCTCGAATACCCTTAACCTCCGTTCCTGTCTCAAAGTGAGAGTCCAAGTTTCACAACCACACAAAACAACCGGTGATATAACTGTTTTATAAATTCTAACTTTCATCTTTTTTGAGAGCAGACTGGATGACAAAATCTTCTCAACCTAATAATAGTAGGCATTTCTCATATTTATTCTGAGTTTAAGTTCCTCCCGAATATCTTTTATATTTGTTTTACTGCTTATAGTACACACCAAAGAATTTGAAGCTGTCCACTTGCTCTACCGCCTCATTTAGAATTCACACGTTTACCTTCTTTGTTTTCTGTGTTTACAAAATTTCAAGACAGACTTCAAGTAAATGGCAGTTTTATATAGAAAAGTATGAGGCCTCTAGCCAGGGAATCATACTGTACAATTCGTGGATTACTTTTGTGATCATGGTTGGGACTTAGAGGGGAATATTAATGTTTTATGTTCTATATACATCTTACGCGACAATTTTTTTTATGAAGGAAGTAATCCTCTAAAATCTTGTCCTTTCCAGAGCCCCACATTCCAGAAGAACGTGTTCAACAGTATCTCGCATGTGTTCAACGTTGAGAACATGCATTTATTTGCTTGTAATATCGACAATGATAAGCGGTTATTCCTCAGAGCCTCCCCTGAGAGACGCTAGTCAACTGTCTTGCTCGCTTGCGCTTCCGAAAAGACTCTTGCACGCTTAAACCGAAGAGACAAAACAAGCAACTATGTCACTAATCGCGTTAGAGATAAAGTTGCTCCCAGCCTGAGTGTACAAGGTATACCACCTGTGGCGCCTTCTCACCGGGGACCCCGGCGTCATCAACTTCTTCCCTGCCTCTTCCTTTTCTTTCCTTCATTACTTTTTCTCTTCTTTTGGTATATATCTTTAATCATCTTTAAGCTCACCCCCTCTCTGTCTACATTGCTTTCTTTTAGCCTACCTTTTTTTTTTATTCCTTGACATTTCGGTATAGATCATTTCCACCTAATTCATCTCTGTCCCGTTTCGCGGCGCCACTCTCCAGCTCGCAGTGGGTGTCTCAGGACCCCCCTGCAGGAGCCCGATATGTGTTTCCTACATAGGGGTTAAATTTGTTAAAAGTCGGAACTGAACAAACACTGTGTCAGTTTGTATTGCTAAGTGGAAAGTAACAAACTCGCTTCATTCACGGCCTCTTTTAATTTCAATATCACGGCTACTTCAACATCACCTTAATTTGGCTGCGGTGTGAATAATGATGCATACTTTATCAGTATGTGCCGTCCAAGGTGGCCGAGGATTTCTTGTAAAGCCCAGGTTTAAATCCTGTTGAATGTAGTTAGTTTTTAAATGCTGTAATAGTAATATGCGTTACAAGAGCGGTATGTTAAAGTTATGTTAAAGTTTTCATGTTCGAGGAAAAGTTTGAAAAAGCGAAACGTAGTTGAGCTTTTTTAATTTCCGAGAATTGAAAGAAAACATACCGCTCGTGTATCGTACATTATTTTGTGCGAAGATTGTTTATTACCAGGGAACGGATTTATATGGACTAAAAATATATGAAATATGTAAATATATATGTAGTTATTTTTACCAAAATATGGAATTAAATATGGATTTTTACCAAAATATGGAATTAAATATGGACTTAAAATTATAAAAAAATGACTATGTACGTTAAATATTGGTACATTTTAATCAAACTAAACAAAAAATATAATGGACGTACCTTATCTTCCAATGTAGTTTCAACAAAACACAATTTTTATTGTCTGTTACCATAACAATAGGTTACAAACATTTCTTTCAAGTGCTGAAAAGTGAATCTTCTTCTATTGTCTCTGAGGATAGATTTATACTGACTAAAAGAGCGTTCGACGTCACAAGAAGTAACTGGTACATAGGTAATTCAATTTCACAATGTCTGCTGGGGATAAGTCCAAGTTAATCTTCACTGTTGATTCACCACTCATCACAGCAACAACCTTTTGTAGTTCTTCATATCCAGGGTTTTTTGAAAGTACAGTGTCCACCTTAGCTCTTACTGCATCTGCAACTTTACCTCTACCACGATTCAGTTGTTCCACAGTACTATTTATAATTTCAAAACTTTCAGATAGTGAAAGGTGCCTATTTTGGAGACTTTTGAGCGTTTTTATGATGCATGAAAATGTATGCTGAATGTGAGCTAAGTCATTCTTCACACTTATGTCACAGGTAACTGTTTTCGCAGTATCAATTGAGACTGCATCTTCAGAGTCCAATGCAAGGAGAACATTGTTAATAAGAGTCTATATGTTCGGCATAATATTCAACTGCTTCTAGCCATGTACCCCATCTAGTTAAAATTGGCTTTGGTGGCAATGGAATTTCAGGGTACATTTCTTTCAACACGTTAACTCTACTGGGAGCTTTGAGAAATACTTTTTTCACTGATGAAATCAACAAATCTACTTTAGGGAAATTGTCTCTGACCACTTCTGCCACACGATGAAATGCATGCGCCACACAAGTAAAATGAGTCAATTTAGGATATACAACAGATAATGCTTGTCCAGCTTTGACCATATAAGGGGCAGCATCGCTAATAAAGAATAACACATTATCGTACATAATACCCTTTGGCCACAGGATACCCATAGCTTCGTTGAACAGTTTAACTATAGTTTTGTTATTGCACTTTTCTAGAACATCACAATGTAAAAGAATTCGTTCAGAATATTGTTCACTTAACAAACCGATAACTACATTACCAACAAGTCTACCTTCTTTGTCGGGAGTCTCATCAATGGAAACCCAAATTGAACTATCTTTAATTTCATCTCTTATCTTCTGTATTGTCTCATCGTAGATGGATGGAGCATACGTCTTCCTAAGTGTTGACTCATCCGGGATTGTATGTTGAGTATATTTTTCAAGGAATTCCCTGAAGACCTTATTCTTTAGTTTGTAGAGAGGAATATCAGCAGAGATGAGAGAACGGCACAGGTCGATGTTAAACTCAGATCTTACATTCGATGTTGTTGGTTGTGTTAAAAACAATTGTCTCTGCTTGGAATTTAGTTGTTTGTTGGCCTGATGTTTACTAGTTGTAATGTGTTGTTGCACCAGGAACTTTTGTGTAGATGATACTGCACACTGACACAAATTACAAAATAATATTTTATTGTCAGTTGATAAACCATCTTCTTTAAATTCTGAAATGTAACTTGTTAGTTTTGATTTTAAATTGACTGAATGACGTACTTTTGGCATATTTACCGTCTTTATAGTATGATTTACAAAACTGAACCTATGTGTACTCTGACTGGCATTTAACTGTTGAGCTGCACAACTGAAGTCTGTTAAAAATTTTAAATTAAATTAATACAGTTTTGTAACTTACTTTCCCATTGTTGATAGGACTGCTAATTTTCAAATAACTCTGATGTTAAAGGGATTACTGAACATGTGTTTAAATCTCTATTGTTGAAATGTATTTTTAAAAGTTAATGGAATTTTGTTTTGTTTTATTGTTAAACCTAATATAATATGGACTGTTTTATATGAAATATGGAAAATATATGGAAATTAACGAAAATATGTACTAAACTCTAAAATATGGAAAAATATGGAAAATAAAAGTAGGATTTTTCAACCCTACACATTGTGAAACATAAAGATAATGCAAAATATAAATTATATTAGCTTTATAAGTAAATATGTATTTACATATAAATCCTTTCCCTGTTTATTACATACCTGAAAAAGGAATTTCTAATTAGTTGCAATGAAATCTCCATCTTGTTTCTGTTCAA